>NC_132923.1:47494224-47796099 GCF_047675955.1 Chlorocebus sabaeus | reverse complement strand
TTGTCAGTGATGCAGCCTCATCTCAGCTGGCCCTGGAAAACCACCAAATGACATAGGAATATAATGGAAAACTCTGCGTAACCGCAGACACCAGAGTTAGACATAAAAGTGAAAGTACTCAAATGTTCATCAAGAGTTGAGTGATAAATAATTCATGATATATTCATATAATAAATACTATAGAGCAATGAGAATAATTGACCTACAGCTAAACACAAAACTATCTACCAATCTTACATGTTTACTATTGAGTAAAAGATACTGGATACTAAGAAATATGTACGCTAAGATTCCGTTTGCCTAAAGTACCAAAGCAGGATAGTAGTCTTGATGGGTGTAGGAGGAAGTGGTAGAGCATAAAGAGGACTTCATGGCAACTGTTATATTCTGAATTTTCTTTGGGTGCTGGCATTCTGAATATATTTAGTTTGTTCAAATCCACAAAGCTGTATATTTATGATGTGTCCACTTTTCTATATGTGTATTTATGCTTCAAAGTAATTTACTTATCTAACAAAATATAGAAATAAATATAACACAATATGCCAAGGACTATACACTGAAAACTATGCAATATTTCTGAGAGAATAAAAAGGGCTAATACATGATGGAACATGTCATGATTATGGATTGGAAGACTATTTTATGAGTCTAATTTTCCCACAAATATATCTATATATTCAATGTAATCGCCAGACTTTTACATATAGTGAGTTGGTTTATGGTAATGATAGTGAAAGGACAATCTTCTCAATAAATGGTGTTAGGCCTTCTATACACATGTTATAAAGAAATAAAACCTTGTTCTTACCCTCCTGACATTAAAAACAAGTCAATTCCAAGTGGATTATAGATCTAAATGTGAAAGATAAAACAATCAAAGTTTTAGGAAAAAAAAAAGTCAATGACATTATTTCTCCAGATTGGGAAACATGATACAGAACTATAATATTAGTGTAAACAAAAAAGTCAATATGTTTAACTACATTAAAATTGAGAACTGACAAAGACATAAAATTAAGAGATTGAAAAGGCAAATCAAAGATTAAAAACATATTATATACATATAATTAGCGTATGTAGTGCAGTCTTCAAATCAACAAAAAAATAGAAGTAAAAGTCTTAAATAAGTTCATCCAAAACAGGATATCCTAATGAACAGCAAACATGAACAGATGTTCAACTTCCGTAACTGTCTTTTATTCTCAAGGAAAATCAAATTAAACTGTGAATGAAATCTACATATACCCACTAGAATGACTATAATCCAAAAGGCTGACATACCTAAATGATGGCAAGAATATGGAGCATTGGGGAGTCTTAATATTGCTGATGAGAGTATAAATTGTGACAATCATATTAAAAATCTATTTGATATTGTGTACTATGAGGTGAAAAAAATGCATACTATATATTGAATACTTCCACTCCTAAGTATCTTTAGTGAAATATTATTACAGAACCCAAAAGTTTTCACATATATTTTAATATATATTAAGGAAGTCAATTATAAAGCAAAACATCGTGTATGTTTCAGTTTATGTAAAGACAAAAAGCAGACAATAGCCTGTAGTTCACGCCTGTAGTTCCAACACTTTGGGAGGCCGAGGCGGACGGATCACGCCATCATGAGTTTGAGACCAGCCTGGCCAACGTGGTGAAACCCCATCTCTACTAAAGATACAAAAAGTTAGCCAGTGTGGGGGCATGTGCCTATAATTCCAGCTACTCGGGAGGCTGAGGCAGGAGAATCGCTTGAATCTGGGAGGCGAAGGTTGCAGTGAGCCGAGATTGTATCATTGCATTCCAGCCTGGGTGACAGGGCGAGATTCCGTCTAAAAAAAAAAGCAGACCATAACAATCTATGCTCTTCCAAGTCAAGTAAAAGTTTCTATATTAATTTTCTTACATTGCATAAGAAATACCCTCCAAATGTAGTGAACGGAAACATTTATTGTCTCATAGTTTCTAAAGTTCACAAGAATCTAGGAAGATGGGGGATGATTATCTTTGTCATATTGCTGAGACATAAAATAAAATGAGAATGGAGAATTGACCATTCGACCTATCAGCATGGAGCAGGCTGTCATGAGAGGGACTGATTGTGTGGGACGCTTGATACTGAGATTATGGAAGAGGTTTAGTTACTGGTAAGGAAAAGTTTCAGGCTGAAGTGAGATGATAGAAAAGACTTTCAGCTATTAGGAGGTCAAGGAACTGACAGGCTGGGGAGAAGCTTGTCTACCATATCTGAAAGGGCCCAAAGATCAACAGGAGTAGTGGTAAGGAGAGAAAGGGTCAACTGTTAAAATATTCAGTGAATAAAGGGCTTGGGAGATCCAGGATGCCTGGTGCAAGGGAGTTTTGAGTAGTACAGCCTGATGACTTGTGCTTCACTTTATGTGTTTGTTTTGTTGTTGTTTTGTGGTTTTCTGGTTGAGGAGCTAAAGAAAGAGGGTAAGTTATCCAGGAAGCAACAATGAAGAGGAAGAAAGGCATCGAATCTGTCACTTCCAGCTCTGTCAAATTAGGAATATGGAGGAAAAGCATGGTGTCGACACTTGAGAAAGGTGCTGGCATATAGCATATGGAAAGCAACTCTGCCAGTCATCAGCTTTGTGAGTTCTCTATGCCTCATTTCATCATCTTCTCAATAAGCACATCAATACCTAATTCATATTGTTTTGTGAGGCTGAATTGGGATAATGTACATAAAAGTCTTAACACATTATTAAAGGCTCATTTTGAACTTTGAAAATTTAGTGACACTTTCAATTAAGTGTTAAAACATATTTCCCAAACTTAATATTTAAATGTATGCTTCTTCTGAAAATGTTTTCAGAGCACAAAATATGTAATAACGTTATCTTTTATGTTGGTATCATTAGTACTTTGCCTAATGTCTCTTTTGATATTTCACATATATCTATAAAATGTCTGTTCAGGATGAGAGGACATAAAATAAATTACATAGCATTTGGATCTGTATAAAATAAATATGGTCTAAATAAGTATTGTCAGAATACTATGCAGCCATAAAAAGATTGAGATTGTGTCTTTTGCAGCAACATAGATGGAGTTCATTATCCTAAACAAACACAGGAACATAAATCCAAATACCACAAGTTCTCGCTTATAAGTTGGAGCTAAATATTTATTACATAAGGACACAAAGAAAGTAACAACAGACACCAGGGCCTTCTTGAGGGTTGAGGGAGGAGAGTGAGGGTTGAAAACTACCTATCAAGTACTATGCTAATTACCTGGGTGATAAAATCATTTATACACCAAATCCCTGTGACATGAATTTACCTATACAATGCTTGCACATGTACCCCTGAACTTAAAAGTTGTAAAATAAATAAAAATAAATGTTGTCAGACCATGATTTATTGACACAATATACTATTCAAATGACTTAACTGTTTTTGTCTAGTGTTCATACTGTAAGAAAAAGCTAAAGGAAGAGGATAAATGATTTGGAAGCAAAAAATAAGAATAAAGGGCATAAAATCTGTGACTTTGAGCTTTGTCACATCAGGAATATGGAGGAAAAGCATGGTGTCACCACTAGAGGGAGGTGCTGTCATATCACAAATGGAAAGCAACTTTGCCACTCCTCAGCTTTGTGAGCACTCCATGACTTATTTCGTCGTCTTCTCATTGAGCACATCAATATCCAATTCATATAGTTTAGTGAGACTGATATAAGATAAGGTACATAAAAGTCTTAGCCTATTTTGAACATTGAAAATGTAACACTTTCAATTAATTATTTAATATCAAGACACATTTCCCAAACATAGGTAAATATATGCTCTTTCTAAAAATGTTTTCAGAGCATAAAATTTGTTATAATGTGTGAATGTGTGATCTTTTATGTTGTCATCATTAATACGTCACCTAATTTCTGTTTTCATTTTTTTTTTTTTTTGAGACAGGGTCTCACTCTGTTGCCCAGGCTAAAGTACAGTGGTGCAACCACGGCTCACTGCAGCTGGGCTCAAGTGATCCTCCTGCCTCAGTCTCCCTAGTAGCTGGGACCACAGCTGCGTGTTACTACACCCAGCTTTTTTTTGGTTTGTTTGTTTTTTGTATTTTTTTGTGGAGATGGAGTTTCACTACGTTGTCCAAGCTGGTCTCAAACTCCTGGACTCAAGCAATCTACCTGCCTCATCCTCCCAAACTGCTGGGATTACAGGTATGAGCACTGTGTCTGGCCTGTTTTGATATTTCATACACATTTATAAAATGTCTGTTCACGATGACAGGATATACAAAGAACTTACATAGTATTGTGTATCTATGTAGAATAAAAATGGTCTAAATCAATATTGTCAGACCATGGCTTTATAGACATCATCTTCTAGTCAAATGACTCATCTGTTTTTGTCCAGTGCTTGTACTGTTGGAAAAGTGTAGGGGCACAGAATAGTGAACACTTTCATAAATGTTGGAATCATTCTCTATTAGAATTTTATCCTTATATAATATTGGGAGATCAATCTGGATTTGGTCAGGGAAACAAAGCCACCATCAATCATTATGGAAAGAATGTGTTTCATGTAGGAATTTTGAGAATGTAAGACGAACACGACATGGAAGAACTGGAGTGTGAAGGTCTGATAAGGAGACATTTGGTGGGATAAACAGTCACTAAGCACCTCAGCCTGCAGCACCGCTGGGGGTAGGAAAGCTGGAGCTTGTGGAGAAGTCCAAAGGTCCATCTGACATCCCAAGTGGAACTGGATATGTCTATCTGCCGAGCTCCATATCTGAACCTAATGTGTATGAAGCCATAACTACCCAAGAATAATGCCATTGGCTCTGCTTCTGCCTTTCAAATCTCCTGAGAGTTCCCTTGCTCACTAAACTAACCTGTTTACATAGAAAGTATTGGAAGTGGGTTTCTGCAAACTGCCTAGCATTAGACTGGCATAGTGATGCCAAGATGATAACAGATCATGCTGAACAGCTGGTTTTGGTGGTTTCTGAAATAGGTTCAAGGACAAAATTTTCCATTTATTATGTAGAGATTAAGAAATTTATATTTATCATAGTAAATTATAAACTCCAAACTAAGTAAAAAAAATTTCAGGGTGTGGTATTGCTGTCACCTTGGTTATAGCCTGTGAGATGACCTGAAGCAGAGGACACAGCTAAACCACATCTGGACTTTTATGATCTTCAGAAACTTTGATTTGATATTTCAAGTGCCTAAGTTTTCAAATTTTCTGATTTGCAATTTTTCATGCAGCTCACAGATAACCAATGCAGAAACTTTTATCTGACCCTATGGTGTTAGCACCATTATCTGTTTTTTTTTTTTTTTTTGGTCTTTATATAAATTGAATTAAACAGGATATTTTATATTGAGCTTCTTTGGCTCAACATTCTGATTTAATTTCATCTAAGCTGTTGGGTTCTCTGATAATATTTTACTTCCTATACCTAGGACTGCAGTTATTCAAGTATACGATATGCATTTTTCATTTCATGTAGATTATATCAAATATCAACTTTTTGCCTTTTTTTTTTTTTTCAGAGACAAAGTCTCTGTCACCCAGACCCAGGCTGGAGTGCAGTGGCGTGATCATAGGTTACAGAAGATTGGGACTATTGGTTAATTATTTATTTTTTAGATTTTGTAGAGACAGGATCTCACGATGTTGCCCAGGCTGCTTATGAGTTTCTGGCCTTAAGCAATCCACTAGTCTTGGCTCCCCAAAGCATTGGGATTACAGACATGAGCCACTATACCTGGCCAGAATATTAAAAGTTTTTCAATATGATTGTCCCAATTTTTGCCTTTACCAGCAGTGCCATTCTGGTGTGTATCTAGTTTTAATTGTAGGCTTACTTTTAAAAGAATATTTCTAATCACTGATAATTAATGAGGGAGGGTAAGCACATTTTCATGTTATTTGCTTATTTAGATGTCCTGCCTTTGATTTGCCTATTTTGAGATTCTTGCTTGCTTTTCTAATGGGTTTTGTGTTTTCTTTGTTACTTTATTTGGAGATGGCTTCATATATTATGAATTTGAGATTATCTCTATGTAGCTAATGTATTTCTAATCTTTGGTATATCTTTTGATCTGTTAATAGTGTCTTTCCATAAACAGGAGATCTAATTTTAATGTAGTTAAATGGATCACCTTTTGTTTTTTATTAGTATCCTTTGTCCAATATCCTAATCTGAAAAGCATAAACATATGCTTTGATATTTTCATAACATAAACATAAACATTGATAATTTCCAAAAAATTATTTTGTTTTGCTATTGTGATCTACACTCCACCAGGAATTTATTTTTATGATTGCTGGGAAATAGGAATCAGTTTTTATTTCTTTCTCATATGAAAATTACATTGGCCCACCACCATTTATTGAGATTGTCTTTACTTGTAGTTGCAATTATCTCTCCATACATGCTTAAGTCTGTTTCCAGGCTCTCCAGTAAGTTGTTGCATTGACCTAATAGTCTATGTTTCCACTATTGCCATCCTATCTTAACTACTCTGGCTCTTCTGTTTCAAAATTTTCTTGATTATTTTTGGCCTTGCATTTCCGTATACATTTTAGAATGGGTGGCCAATTTCTCCAAAATCCTCACTGAACTTTTGTCTGGCATTGAATTGAATGGCTAACTAGAATAAACAGCATAGAGAAGACCTTAAATGACCTGATGGAGCTGCAAACCATGGCACAAGAACTACGTGACGCATGCACAAGTTTCAGTAACTGATTTGATCAAGTGAAAGAAAGGGTATCCGTGATTGAAGATCAAATGAATGAAATGAAGCAAGAAGAGAAGTTTAGAGAAAAAAGAGAAAAAAGAAACGAACAAAGCCTCCAAGAAATATGGGACTATGTGAAAAGACCAAATCTATGTCTGATTGGTATACCTGAAAGTGACAGGGAGAATGGAACCAAGTTGGAAAACACTATTCAGGATATTATCCACGAGAACTTCCCCAACCTAGCAAAGCAGGCCAACATTCAAATTCAGGAAATAAAGAGACCACCACAAAGGTACTACTCAAGAAGAGCAACTTCAAGACACATAATTGTCAGATTCACCAAAGTTGAAATGAAGGAAAAAATGTTAAGGGCAGCCAGAGAGAGGTCAGGTTACCCACAAAAGGAAGCCCATTAGACTAACAGCGGATCTCTCGGCAGAAGATCCAGAAGAGAGTGGGGGTCAATATTCAACATTCTTAAAGAAAAGATTTTGAACCCAGAATTTCATATTTGGCCAAACTAAGCTTCGTAAGTGTAGGAGAAATAAAATCCTTTACAGACAGACAAATGCTGAGGGATTTTGTCACCACCAGGCCTGCCTTACAAGAGCTTCTGAAGGAAGTACTAAACATGGAAAGAAACAACTGGTACCAGCCCCTGCAAAAACATGCCAAATTGTAAAGACCATCAATGCTAGGAAGAAACTGCATCAAATAATGAGCAAAATAACCAGCTAATATCATAACGACAGGATGAAATTCACACATAACAATATTAACCTTAAATGTAAATGGGCTAAATCCTCCAATTAAAAGACACAGACTGGCAAATTCGATAGAGTCAAGACTCATTAGTGTGCTGTATTCAGGAGACCCATCTCACATGCAGAGACACATATAGGCTTGAAATAAAGGGATGGAGGAAGATCTAGCAAGCAAATGGAAAGCGAAAAAAAAAAAAAAAAAAAAAAAAAAGCAGGGGTTGCAATCCTAGTCTCTGATAAAACAGACTTTAAACCAGTAAAGATCAAAAGAGACAAAGAAGGCCATTACATAATGGTAAAGGGATTAATTCAGCAAGAAGAGCTAACTATCCTAAATATATATGCACCTAATACAGGAGCACCCAGATTCATAAAGCAAGTCCTTAGAGACGTACAGAGAGACTTAGACTCCTACACAATAATAATGGGAGACATTAAAACCCCACTGTCAACATTAGACAGATCCACAAGACAGAAAGTTAACAAGGATATTCAAGAATTGAACTCAGCTCTGCACCAAGCGGACCTAATAGACACCTACAGAACTCTCCACCCCAAATCAACAGAATATACATTCTTCTTAGCACCACATCCCGCTTATTCCAAAATTGACCACATAATTGGAAGTAAAGCACTCCTCAGCAAATGTAAAAGAACAGGAATCACAACAAACTGTCTGTCAGACCACAGTGTAATCAAACTAGAACTCAGGATAAAGAAACTCACTCAAAACTGCTCAACTACAAGGAAACTGAACCACTTTCTCCTGAATAACTACTGGGTACATAAGGAAATGAAGGCAGAAATAAAGATGTTCTTTGAAACCAATGAGAAAAAAGATACAACATACTAGAATCTCTGGGACACATTTAAAGCAGTGTGTAGAGGGAAATTTGTGGCACTAAATGCCCACAAGAGAAAGCAGGAAAGATAAAAAATTGACACCCTAACATCACAATTGAAAGAACTAGAGAAGCAAGAGCAAACACATTCAAAAGCTAGCAGAAGGCAAGAAGTAGCTAAGATCAGAGCAGAACTGAAGGAGATAGAGGCACAAAAAACCCTTCAAAAAATCAGTTAATCCAGAAGCTGGTTTTTTGAAAAGATCAACAAAATTGATAGACTGCTAGCAAGATTCATAAAGAAGAAAAGAGAGAAGAATCAAATAAATGCAATAAAAAATGATAAAGGGGATAACACCACTGATTCCACAGAAATACAAACTACCATCAGAGAATACTATAAACACCCCTATGCAAATAAACTAGAAAATCTAGAAGAAATGGATAAAATCTTGGACACATACACCCTCCCGAGACTAAACCCAGAAGAAGTTAAATTCCTGAATAGACCAATAACAGGCTCTGAAATTGAGGCAATAATTAACAGCCTACCAACCAAAAAAAAAGTCCAGGACCAGATGGATTCACAACCAAACTCTACTAGAGGTACAAAGCAGAGCTGGTACCATTCCTTCTGAAACTATTCCAATCAATAGGAAAAGAGGGAATCCTCCTTAACTCATTTTATGAGGCCAGCATCATCCTGATACCAAAGCCTGGCAGAGATACAACAAAAAAAAAGAATTTTAGACCAATATTCCTGATGAACATTGATGCAAAAATCCTCAATAAAATAGAAGCAAACCAAATCCAGCAGCACATCAAAAAGTTTATCCGCCAAGATCAAGTCAGCTTCATCCCTGGGATGCAAGGCTGGTTCAACATACACAAATTGATAAACATAATCCAGCATATAAACAGAACCAATGACAAAAACCACATGATTATCTCAATAGATACAGAAAGGGCCTTCGACAAAATTCAACAGCCTTCATGCTAAAAACTCTCAATAAACTAGGTATTGATGGGATGTATCTCAAAATAGTAAGAGCTATGTATGACAAACCCACAGCCAATATCATACTGAATGGCCAAAAACTGGAAGCATTCCCCTAGAAAAGTGGCACAAGACAGGGATGCCCTCTCTCACCACTGCTATTCAACATGGTGTTGGAAGTTCTGGCTAGGGTAATCAGGCAGGAGAAAGAAATAAAGGGTATCCAATTAGGAAAAGAGGAAGTCAAATTGTGCCTGTTTGCAGATGACATGATTGTATATTTAGAAAACCCCATCATCTCAGCCCAAAATCTCCTTAAGCTGATAAGCAACTTCAGCAAAGTCTCAGGATACAAAATCAACATGCAAAAATCACAAGCATTCCTGTACACTAATAACAGATAAACAGTCAAATCATGAGTGAACTCCCATTCACAATTGCTTCACAGAGAATAAAATACCTAGGAATTGAACTTACAAGGGATGTGAAGGACCTCTTCAGGGAGAACTGCAAACCACTGATCAATGATGTAAAAGAAGACACAAACAAATGGAAGAACATTCCATGCTCATGGATAGGAAGAATCAATATTGCAAAAATGGCCCTACTGCCCAAGGTAATTTATAGAGTCAATGCCATCCCCATCAAGCTGTCAATGACTTTCTTCACAGAATTGGAAAAAATTACTTTAAAGTTCATATGGAACCAAAAAAGCTGGCATTGCCAAGACAATCCTAAGTCAAAAGAACAAAGCTGGAGACATCACACTACCTGACTTCAAACTATACCACAAGGCTACAGTAACCAAAACAGCATGGTACTGGTACCAAAACAGATATAGACCAATGGAACAGAACAGGGCCCTCAGAAATAATACCACCCATCTACAACCATCTGATCTTTGACAAACCCAACCAAAAAAAAGAAATGGGGAAAGGATTCCCTATTTAATAAGTGGTGCTGGGAAAATTGGCTAGCCATATGTGGAAAGCTGAAACTGGATCCCTTCCTTACACCCTACACAAAAATTAATTCAAGATGGATTAAAGACTTAAATGGTAGACCTAAAACCATAAAAACCCTAGAAGAAAACCTAGGCAATACCGTTCAGGACATAGGCATGGGCAAGGACTTCATGACTAAAACACCAAAAGCAATGGCAACAAAAGACAAAATTGACAAATGGGATCTAATTAAACTAAAGAGCTTCTGCACAGGAAAAGAAACTACCATCAGAGTGAACAGGCAACCTGCAGAATGGGAGAAAATTTTTGCAATCTGCTCATCTGCAAATGGCTAATATCCAGAATCTACAAAGAACTCAAACAGACTTACAAGAAAAAACAAACAACACCATCAAAAAGTAGGTGAAGGATATGAACAGACACTTCTCAAAAGAAGACATTTATGTAGCCAATAGACACATTAAAAAACAGCATGGTACTGGTACTAAAACAGAGATATAGACCAATGGAACAGAACAGAGTCCTCAGAAATAATACCACACATCTACAGCCATCTGATCTTTGACAAACCTGACAAAAACAAGAAATGGGGAAAGGATTCCCTATTTAATAAATGGTGCTGGGAAAATTGGCTAGCCATAAGTAGAAAGCTGAAACTGGATCCTTTCCTTACTCCTTATACGAAAATTAATTCAAGATGGATTAGAGACTTAAATGTTAGACCTAATACCATAAAAACCCTAGAGGAAACCCTAGGTAGTACCATTCAGGACATAGGCATGGGCAAAGACTTCATGTCTAAAACACCAAAAACAACGGCAGCAAAAGCCAAAATTGACAAATGGGATCTAAGTAAACTAAAGAGCTTCTGCACAGCAAAAGAAACTACCATCAGAGTGAACAGGCAACCTACAGAATGGGAGAAAATTTTTGCAATCTACTCATCTGACAAAGGGCTAATATCCAGAACCTACAAAGAACTCAAACAAATTTATGAGAAAAAAACAAACAACCCCATCAAAAAGTGGGCAAAGGATATGAACAGACATTTCTCAAAGGAAGACATTCATACAGTCAACAGACACATGAAAAAATGCTCATCATCACTGGCCATCAGAGAAATGCAAATCAAAACCACAATGAGATACCATCTCACACCAGTTAGAATGGCGATCATTAAAAAGTCAGGAAACAACAGGTGCTGGAGAGGATGTGGAGAAATAGGAACACTTTTACACTGTTGGTGGGATTGTAAACTAGTTCAACCATTATGGAAAACAGTATGGCGATTCCTCAAGGATCTAGAACTAGATGTACCATATGACCCAGCCATCCCATTACTGGGTATATACCCAAAGGATTATAAATCATGCTGCTATAAAGACACATGCACACGTATGTTTATTGCGGCACTATTCACAATAGCAAAGACTTGGAATCAACCCAAATGTCCATCAGTGACAGACTGGATTAAGAAAATGTGGCACATATACACCATGGAATACTATGCAGCCATAAAAAAGGATGAGTTTGTGTCCTTTGTAGGGACATGGATGCAGCTGAAAACCATCATTCTTAGCAAACTATCACAAGAACAGAAAACCAAACACCGCATGTTCTTACTCATAGGTGGGAACTGAACAATGAGATCACTTGGACTTGGGAAGGGGAACATCACACACCGGGGCCTATCATGGGGAGGGGGGAGGGCAGAGGGATGGCATTGGGAGTTATACCTGATGTAAATGACGAGTTGATGGGTGCTGACGAGTTGATGGGTGCAGCACAGCAACATGGCACAAGTATACATATGTAACAAACCTGCACGTTATGCACATGTACCCTAGAACTTAAAGTATAATAATAAAAAAAAATAAATTTAAAAAAATGCTCATTATCACTAGTCATCAGAGAAATGTGAATCAAAACCACAATGAGATACCATCTCACACCCGTTAGAATGGTGATCATTAGAAAGTCAGGAAACAACAGGTGCTGGAGAGGATGTGGAGAAATAGGAACACTTTTACACCGTTGGTGGGACTGTAAACTAGTTCAACCATTGTGGAAGACAGTGTGGTGATTCCTCAAGGATCTAGAACTAGAAGTACCATTTGACCCAGCCATCCCATTACTGGGTATATACCCAAAGGATTATAAATCGTGCTGCTATAAAGACACATGCACACGTATGTTCATTGTGGCACTATTCACAATAGCAAAGACTTGGAACCAACCCAAATGTCCATCAATGATAGACTGGATTAAGAAAACGTGGCACATATACACCATGGAATACTATGCAGCCATAAAAAATGATGAGTTCATGTCCTTTGTAGGGACATGGATGAAGCTGGAAATCATCATTCTGAGCAAACTATGGCAAGGACAGAAAACCAAACACATGTTTTCACTCATAGGTCGGAATTGAACAATGAGAACACTTGGACACAGCATAGGGAACATCACGCACTGGGGCCTGTTGTGCAGTGGGGGGAGGGGGAGGGGATAGCATTAGTAGATATACCTAAAGTATATGACGAGTTAACGGGTGCAGCACACCAACATGGCACATGTATACCTATGTAACAATCCTGCACATTGTGCACATGTACCCTAGAACTTAAAGTATAATTAAAATAAAATAAAAAAGGTTTTTAAGACCATCAGCAGTTTTCACGATTGCCTCAGTTCCTGGCACCAAATTTAAATGGGCTTTTGATGCCTCGCAAATTTGTTCTTTTAATTTTGAAATGTCTAAAATAAGATTATCTTCTCTTCCTTGTAGATGGCATCTAACCATGTCCCAGTGATGCTCAGACTCATTATAGGCTTGGAGTGTAATACAAAAATCTGTCATATTCCAGACATACTGTAACTGAAAAAGATATTCCAAGCTTGTGAGCCTAGCTCTCATCCAAATGATAGTTTAAGATCATTAATTTGGTTTGCCAATTTTTGAACTATTTTGACCTGAGAATTCCACAATTTTGAGGAATTTTTTTTTGCCAATCATGTACATATTCCGCAGTTTGAGCACAGGAGTGTAAAGCAATTCCAGCAGCCGCAGCAGTACCTTTGACTGTAATAAGGCCCATAATGACCGTTATAAGGGTAAAAATAAATCTTTTTGTTTTGGTAAACACTCCCTTAACATTTCTGTGATGATATGAATGGAAGGAGAGACTTCCCAAGGTCTATTGAAGGAAACTGGTATCCAAACTCCTTCTCTAGCCCTCACCAGCAACACAGATGTTTTTACACCAAATGTGCAACCAATACAGGTGAAAAGGTGACAGTTTTGACAGTAATGGTTTGATAATTAGGTCGAATATTAATATTTCTGACCATTAACATAAAAGGAGGCTTGACACAACTCTGAATGGGTATTGTTTGGTTGGAAGAAAACTGATACATAAATTGATGTCTCCCACCTTCTCATATAATATTGTTTTTCCAAACCTGAATATGAGATTGGGCCATCATTAACTTTCATGATTCGGGATGTTTAGGGTCTATGATTGGATTTATCATTTTTGGATGTGGGCTGGCCATACCAAAATTGGTCCAAATCACGGAAAAATGAGCAGGTTTTTCAGTGTAAATGGTGTCATCTCTTTGATAGTATAGTTCTTGGTTTAGTCCTGTCTTGCATCTATCATTCTGATTGGTACAATTAACTGCAAAGGTCCCCTTAGGGGCCCAATCAAAAACAGTTCCATAGGAGTTATTTTGCAGTACCACAGCGTGATCAGCGATGCAGTCCTTCCAAATCAATATTTCTAAATCCTTTGACCAATATTGAGGTTGTTGACACCTCTGTTTTCTGGGCTTACACTGTTCCAATTGAACCAAACTTTGTGAATGATCTGGGCTTCATCCAGAAAATAAATGACAGGATACTGGTCTTTGATTATGACCTGGAATCTTAGCTAGCCAATGTTGTCGGTAGCCTTTTAGGCAACTGATAGCTGGCCCTATGCAAAGAGCGAGGAACTGATAACCCATGGACACATTTATTAACATTCCTTCCTCCTCTGGATGAGAGGGCCCACGAGTATCTGTAGGCTCAGGCATCCAAACACTACTATTAACATAAACCTCAACCAGGGTTTCCAACCATGTGACAGGCCTAATTAAAGGTGGGAAGGGGACATATGCCTAACAGGTATAATTAGCTGCAGTTGCTCCCGCAGGTGGGGGGAGACTTACCACCATTGATACAATCATCAAGGCTGCAAGCAGCATATTATCTGGAGTTTGCATTAGCCTTGTATTCTTTAGGCTTTTTTCAGCTAACTGTGTCAGCTTCTTTAATTGGGCCCAAGTCGGTGGCTCTGCTTTCTTGGTGGTTGATAACTTTATCTGTAAGTTGTAGGTATCTAAACTGGAAGCTCTTTTTTTCCTGGGGAAATAAAAGCAAAACCTCTCCCCCATGTTATCACCTTCCCTATTTCCCATGTTTTATTTGTATTATCTTTCCACCAAATCAGTTTTCGTTCTTGTGGGCTGTTCGTTTTACCAGTAAGATGTTGTTCTGCAGGGGTGATGGTCTAATTTCTATAAATGTTTAAAAAGTTTAAAGTATAGAATACTAGATTAAGTTGCAACTGGGGAGTGTTATACTCCTTACTGTCTTTTCCTTTTTTTTGTTTAACCAATTGAGCTTTGAGTATTCTATTAGTTCTTTCAATTATGGCCTGTCTTTGGGAATTACAGGGAATTCCTGTTGTACGTGTAATTTTTCACTGATTTAAGAATTTTTGAAATGCTTTACTACAGTATTCTGGCCCATTGTCCATTTTAATTTTTTTTTTTTTTGAACTCCCATGACAGCAAAACAAGATAATAAATGTCTTTTAACACGGAAAGTACTTTCTCCTCTCTAGCAGGTTGCCCATATGAAATGTGAATAAGTATCAACTGTCACATGGACAAATGACAATTTTCCAAATGAAGGTACATGCATGGCATCCGTTTGCCATAACATATTAGGACTTAGACCTCTGGGATTAACTCCTGCCTCCTGAGTGGGCAGGTGTAGAATCTGACTGGGTGCAATGTTGTACAATACTTTTTGCCTGTTTTCGTGTGATATCAAATTTATTTTTTAATCCTGTTGCATTTACACAAGTCAAGGCATGAAGTTCTTGTGCTTCCATGAATGCAGATGATAGCAGCAAGTCAGCTTGTTCATTTGCTTTAGCTAAAGGTCATGGTAAATTAGGGTGTGCTAGAATATGAGTAATACAAAATGGGAAATTTCTTTTTCTTACAGTTTGTTGTAACAAATTAAACAGCTGGTTTAACTGATCATCGACACTATATTTGATTAGGGCTGTCACATGGTTGGAACCCCCGGTTGAGGTTTATGTTAATAATAGTGTTTGGATGCCTGAGCTTACAGATACTCGTGGGCCCTCTCATCCAGAGGAGGAAGGAATGTTAATAAATGTGTCCATGGGTTATCAGTTCCCCACTCTTTGCATAGTTCCCTTGGCTGCGGGTGGGAGGTCCCTGGCTTCTTGCACTTCCCAGGTGTGGCGATGCCCCACTCTTCTTCTGTTCGCCCTCAGTTGGTTGGATCCACTGCCTAACCAGTCCCAATGGGATGAACTCGGTACTTCAGTTGAAATGCAGAAATCACCTACCTTCTGCATAGGTCTGGCTGGGAGCTGCAGACCGGTGCTGTTACTATTCGGCCATCTTGGCGCCTCGCCTCAACTGGCACTCTTTAAATAATAAAAATCTTATGAGAATCATCAAACTGTTTGCTGAATTTGATCCATTCTCTCATGAGTACTTGGAAAAATGGCAATGTGTGAAAATAAATATGACAGTTGTATCCAAAATAAATTATGAAGACTTAATTGAAATAGAAATAGGCACATAGAAAGTGAAATGTTAAATAAATAAAGCAGGTTCTAAAAACTACTTCCTTATTAGATTTTATACCGAATTGGATAAATACTGATCATTGGTTCTTATAAGCTAATGTTATTACAAAAAAATCTTGAAATATTTTTTTCCTAACTAAAATTATTTTCCTGACTATATTCAACAAAGTGAAACAAATTCTAGTTGATCATAACATGCCACTGAACAGACTTTGTGGGATTAGTCTGACTCTGTACTATGACAATACAGCTATTATGAAAAGCAAGCATTAAAGATGTGTGCACTCTTTAAAAACATCAGTAAATAAACAGAACGTGCTATATGGAGCTTATTCCTCTTTTATAAGGGAATAAGCTGACCTCATAGTACTCAAAATGTTAAATACTAAGGTATTTTCAAGTTATATTTTCTTTTTAGGTTTGCCATGAAGAAGAGTGTATTATGCACACAGGTCAATGTGCATTTTCTTAATTTTTATTCTTTCTGGATACATAATAGTATGCATTTATGGGTTACATGTGATATTTTGATACAAAAATAAAATATGCAATGATCAAATCAGGATAATTGGGATATCCTTCACCTCAAACATTTATCATTTCTTTGTATTAGAAATATTCCAATTCCACTCTTTTAGTTTTTTGAAATATGGGTACAAAAATATAGTTAGAAGAAATAAGATTAATGTTGTTAAAATAGTTTAAATGAGATGTCTACTTCTTGTGATGATAAAGGGAAGGAAATATAAAATGAGTGGTAGGGGAGGGATATGATGAATGTCAATTCTGCCTTTGATTGAAGTTGCAGGAGCAAATTGTGGTATGTGCCACCAACTCCTGTGTATTAAGTTTTTTGTAGAACTGTAGCTGGTTATGAACTTCAGGACTTGGTAGACTGAATTTAATGTAGGGCGGGCACAGTGATCAGAGTGCTGAAGGGGTGAACTGTGTCAGATGCATCTGATACACTGACTCATCTTCTCAATATCTCCTCTCATCCCAGCTGCGACTGGAATGGAGAGTTCAAAGGAATTCAAGCTGATGGCATCTTGCTTTAGGACAGGTATTGCTTGTCTTTCTGTTCAATCCTAAGCCATTTCTATACCATGGACACTTCCTTTTTAAAATTCTGTATTAAGAGTCTGTTTATTTCAGTGTTAAGGTAAAAGAACCCAGTTATAATAAGTGTTTTTCATATATCTTTTCATCATTTTCACAACAAATATATGAGAAGAATGATGCTTAAAAGGTAAGTAACTTTCTCAGGTGAGGCAACTAGTAGGTTGTAGAATTGATTTTTGAATGCAGATTTCTGTCTTCTTTCTCCACTGTTCTTTCTCACCCTTGTTCCCACTAGTGATCCTACCTTCTTTCTACGGCAGCAATATTTGTTTTAACAAGCCTACATAATTTATAGACCACCCTAATTTTTTTTTTGTCTTTAAAGTAGTGACTTTGTGTGAATATTCCAATATTATTACTATTTACAAAAGAAATTTAGGGCAGCCTTCAGTGTTTGCCTTCCAAGGCAGGTTATGAGCCCTGGGAGAAGAGTTTTACTTCATGTCTTGTCACACTGTATACATCTAAAATTGATAGTGAATTGGTTACTGACAATTATCATAAAGTTTGGTATTGGATAACTAGTGGATAATTTAAAAATATCCTTAATGGATAAAAGATATGACATTTCCATTGACTTTAGGGGAAAAAAAAGTGTCTTAAGGCTATTTAAGGAAAAAGCTTGAAGTGTGATATCATAGAATTTCAGAACTGAAACAGATCTTTGTCTGTCTTCCTTTTTCAGCCCAAAGATACTTTAAGTGGTTTAAAGATAACATACAGATTATCACATTAGAAACACAAAGTTATTCAAGAAAATATTCACCAAAAATTTTTTTTCTGTCTTTACACATTCATAAGACATTTAATTCCAAGATGGAGACTTGATGTCTACCACCAGAGCTAATGAAACTGAAAACAGATTTCTACTTAATGCCCTTGAACTAAAGAAATCTATTTTTTTGTGTGTGTTTTCTTTCTTTTTACTTTAAGTTCTGGAATACATGTGCAGAACCTGCAGTTTTGTTACATAGGTATACATGTGCCATGGTGGTTTGCTGTACCTATCAAGTATTCCATGGTGTATATGTGCCACATTTTCTTTATCCAGTCTATCACTGATGGACATTTGGGTTGGTTCCAAGTCCTTGCTATTGTAAATAGTGCTGCAATAAATATATGTGTGCATGTGTCTTTATGGTAGATTGATTTATAATCCTTTGGGTATATACCCAGTAATCATGGAAACTTTTATTCATCAAGAATTTATTTTGAGAAATGAGATCAGGGAGATGATGAAATATATTTCAGGCTTCACTCTCCCCTTCAGAAATTTCAAGAAGCAACTAACCATAGACTGCAAGATGTTTGTGAAAGTCCCAGTACAGTACTTAGAAACAAGCCTAAAACACCTGAGGGTCGGTAAAACTGAATTAGAAGGGTAAGAAAAATGGCCTCACTTTGACCATGCTGCCCCTCCTATTCCCTCACGTCAGTAAGTACAATACCGCAAAGAGGGAATTCCTTGGGTCCCTTTTTTTTTTTTTTTTTTTTTTTTTTTTTTTTTTTTTTTTTGAGACGGGGTGTCTCTCTGTCGCCCAGGCTGTAGTGCAGTGGCGCGATCTCAGCTCACTGCAAGCTCCGCCTCCCGGGTTCACGCCATTCTCCTGCCTCAGCCTCCCGAGTAGCTGGGACCACAGCTGCCCACCACCTCGCCCCGCTAGTTTTTTGTGTTTTTGGTAGAGATGGGGTTTCACCATGTTAGCCAGGATGGTCTCGATGTCCTGACCTCGTCATCTGCCCACCTCGGCCTCCCAAAGTGCTGGTATTACAGGAGTGAGTTATCGCGTCCAGCCTGGGTCCATGGTTTTTACAGAGGAAAAAGAAAATTGGAGGTGGTCCGTCAGCTTCCCTAGCATTCCGAGAGTTTTTCCAAGAAGCTCACTCCAGTCTAACCACATGGAAAACACTGAGAGTAGCAGTCTTTGGTGGTACCTCTGTGTTCCTGCCAGCTGTGATGCCCAATTGGAGATATCAGCCACCAGCAGAGCCCATGCATAAAGCTGAGCTGCTTGCTTTCAGAAGCACGGTGGGAAGTTCACAGTGACCAGCTTGCAGTCTTTGGTGTACCTCTGTGTTTCTGCCAGCTGTGATGCCCAACTGGAGTTATCGGGAACCAGTGTAGCCCATGCACAAATCTGATTTGGTTGCTTTCAGAAGCCCAGTGGGAAGTTCAAACTGGCTCCAGTCCCTAGATGGCTCCTCTTCAAGCCTGTTATCAGAGCGGATCCTGAAGACCTGCCTAGGCAGGGAGACACCCTCTTCTGTGCATTTTGGTGAAGAATAACAGCTAGTTTTGCTTAACTCAGGAGGCCAAACAGTGGTTCCACTCAGCCAAAAAGCCTTCCCCATGGTCTCACACAAGAGAAAAGATGCCCACCTTCTTACTTAGGAGAAGTGTGTGAGCTATTTTTAAACAAAACTATTAATAGCATCTATAGCTAAAATAAATTATCAAGGGATACATATTACAAAATGATGGAAATTCGGACATCCAAAACAAAATGTGTGTATGGTGGGGTGAGTAAAATTAGAGTTGTTGCATGAAATCAAAGTTGTTATCAGCTTGAAATAGACTGTTATAAGTTAAATGTTTTATATTCATAGTAATCACAAAGCAAAAGTCTATAGTAGACGCACAAAACAAAAACAGAAATGATTCAATACATACCACTACATAAATTCATGAAGACTCAAAGAAAGACAGCAAGAGAGGAAGAAAGAAACAAAAAGTATTTCCAATAATGATGGAGATCTTTATGATTATCCACTTCTACTTAATGAACAGTAAATAAATTTTTTCTTCTTTATTATTTTCTTAAAAAGATTTAAGAGACAGGGTCTTACCATTCCCAAGGCTGGAGTACAGTGACATAATCAGCTTACTGCAGCCTTGAACTCCTGGACTCAAGTGATCCTCCTACCTCAGCCTCCCAAGTAGCTAGGACTACCGGCACACACCTTTGTATCCAGTTATTTTTTTTCTTTGTAGAGAAGGAGTCTTGCTTTGTTGGCCAGGCTAGTGTTGAACTCCTGGTTTCAAGAGATCCTCCCATCCTGGCTTCCCAAAGTATTAGAATAATAGGCATAAGCCACTATGTCCACCCTTCTTATGATTTTCTTAATAACACTTTGTTTTCTCTAGCTTACTTCATTATAAGTATACAGCATATAATACATATATAAAATATGTGTAAATCATTTGTCTATATTATTGGTAAGGCTTCTGGTCAATAGTAGGATATTAGTAGTTAAGTTTTTGGGGAAGTCAAAAGTTATACATAGATTTTTGATTGTGTGGTGAGAAGTTGTCCCTAGCCCTTGTATTGTTGAAGGGTCGACTATATATTCACTCAACATCAAAGCATCTAAATGTATAAAGCAAATATTAAATGATCTGAAGGTAGAGAAAGATTGCAATACAATAACAGTAGAGGACTTTAGTGTTCCACTTTCAACAATGGACAAATCATCCAAACAGAAAATTAATATGGAAACATGGGACTTGAATAATACTTTAGACCAAGTTAACTTAATAAACATATACAGAACATACCACCCAACAGCAACATAACACATATTCTTCGCAATCACACATGGATCATCTCTAAAATAGATCACACATTAGGCTGCAAAATAAGTCTTAACAAATTTAAGAAATTTTAAATCATACCAAGTATCTTTTCTGACAACAATGGTATAAAATTAGAAGTCAATAACAGGAATAATTTCAGAAAATTCCCAAATACATGGAAATCAAACAACATGCTCCTGAACAACCAATGGGTCAATGATCAAATTAAAAGAAAAATTTAAAAAATCTTGAGATGAATAAATATGGAAACACAACATATTAAAGCTTATAGAATCCAGCAAAATTAGTTCTAACAGAAAAGTTTATAGAAACAGAAACTATATATAAAAAAAGATCTATAATAAACAACTCAATGTTACTCCACCAGAAAGTAGAAAAAGCAGAATAAACTAAGCCCAAAGTTAGCTGAAGGAATTAATAAAGACCAGGCAGAAATAAATAAAATAGAAACTAGAAAAACAATATAAAAGATCAATAAAACTAAGAATTGGCTTTTAAAGAAGATAAAGAAAATCAACAAATATTTATCTATGCTAAAAAGAAGACTCAAAATCACAATGAAAGAGGAGACATTACAACTCATAGTACAGAAATACAAGTGATCAGAAAAGACTACCATGAACTATATGCCAAAAAAGTGGATAACCTAGGAAAAATGGATACATTCCTAGACACATGCAACCTACCAAGACTGAATTATGAAGAAATAGAAAACCTTAATAGACCAATAACATGTAAGGATATTCAATCAGCAATAATAAGTTTCCCATCAAAGAAAATCCTAGGATGTGATGTCTTTACTGTTGCAATCTACCAAACATTTAAAGAAGAATTAATACCAATTCTTCTCAAACTCTTCCAAAATATTGAAGGGAAGGGAATACTTTTAAACTCTTTTTACAAGTCCAGCATTACCCTGATACCACAGTTGAACAGGGATATTACAAGAGAAGAAAATTATAGGCCAATATCCTTGATGAATACACACGTAAAAGTCCTCAACACAATATAAACAAACCAAATTCAACAACACATTAAAAGTATCATGCAACACGACCAAGTGGGATTTATCCCTGAGAAGTAAGGATGGTTCCATATATGTAAAACAATAAATGTGATACATCTTATCAACACAATGAAAGACAAAAGCCATATGATCATTTTATTAAATGCAGAAAAAGTATTTGATAAAATTCAGCTTCCTTTCATAATGAAATTCTCAATAAAGTAGGTATAGAAATAATGTAACTCTATACAATAAAGAACATATTAGTATACCATAATCCTGTAGCTTACATTATACTCAAGGAAGAAAAATTAAAAGCCTTTTATCTGAGATCTTGCACAAAACAAGGATGCTTATTTTCACCATTTGTATTCAACACAGTATTGGATGACTTTGCTAGAGCAATTAGGAAAGAGAAAGAAATAAAAAACATCAAAATAGGAAAGAATAAAGTGAGATTTTTGCTGTTTGCTAATTATTCTATGTATATATAACCCCAAAAACTTCAGCAAGAAACTATCAGAAGTAATAAATAAATACATTAAAGTTTCAGAATACAAAATCAACATCCAAGAATTAGGTAGCATTTCTATATATTATCATCAAACTATCTGAAAAAGAAACCAAGAAAACCATCTCACTTATGATAGCTACAAAAATAAAATAAAATAAAACAAAATACTTGGAAATAAATTTAACAAAGGAGGTGAAAGACTTGTACACTAAAACCTTAAAAAATGTTGATAAAATAAATTGAAGACATAAATAAATGGAAAGATACTCCATATTCATGGACTGGAAGAATTAGTATGTTTAAAATGTCCAGATTGCTACCCAAAGCAATGTATGGGTTCATTGCAATTCTTATCAAAATTCCAATGTCTATTTCACAAAAATAGAAAAAAAATCCTAAAATTTACACTGAGTTACAAAAAACTCCCAAATAGCCAAGGAAATCATGATTATAAGAAATCTGGAGGCATCATACTACCTGATTTCAAACTATACTACAAAGCTATTGTTATTAAAACAGTATGGTACTGGCCTAAAAATAGACACTTTGCTCAATGGAACAGAATAGAGGATCCAGAAATGAACCTACCCATGTACAGTCAATTGATTTTCAACAAAGGTGATGGGAATACACAGTTGAAAAAGAAAAATTTCTTCAATAAAGAGTGTTGGGAAAGCTGAATATCCACATGCAGAGGGACAAAATTGGACCCTTATCTCACACTATCTAACAATGAACTTAAAAGGAGTAAAGACTTAAATATAAAACCTGAAATTGAAAAATGACTAGAAGAAAACATGTGGGACAAATGATATGACATTGATTAGAACAATGAAGTCTTTATTTTACCCAGAAAATTCAGGCAACAAAAACAAAAATAGACAAATAAGACTACATCAAACTAAAAGCTTCTATACATAAAGTGAAACAACAAACAGGGTGAACAAACAACCTATGGATTGGGAGGAAATATTTGGAAAGCATGTATCTGATAACAGCTTAGTACCCAAAACATATAAGACAATCAAACAACTCACTAGCAAGAAAATAAATAACCCAATTTTAAAAATGGGCAAGGAACCTAAATAGACATTTCTCAAAAGAAGACATACATATGGCCAAGAGATACATGAAATAATGCTCACCATCACTAATCATCAGAAAAATGCAAATCAAAACCACAATAAGATATCACCTCACACCTGTCAGAATGGCTATTATCAAAAAGATGAAAGATAACAATTGTTGGTGATGATATGGAGTAAAGGGAACCCTGATACACTATTGGTGGGAATGCAAATTAGTACAGCCATTACAAAAATGATGTGGATGTTTCTAAAAAAAAATAAAAAAATACAATTACCATATGGTGCAGCAATCCCACTTTTGAGTCTATATCTAAAGAAATTGAAATCAGTACATTGAAGAGATGTCTGCACTTCCATGTTGATTGCAGCATTTATTCACAGTAGCCAAGTTGTGGAATCTCCCTAAGTGCCTATCAACAGATGGATGGATAAAGAAAATGTGGTATATATACACAACGGAATATTATCCAACCTTAAAAAGAAGTCATTTCTGCCATTTGAGACAACATGGATGGAACTTGGCAAAATAAGCCAAGCAAAGAATGACAAATACCACACATTCCCACCTGTATGTGGACTCTGAAACAATTGGATTAATAGAAGCAGAGAGTAGAATGGTGGTTACCAGAATGTGATGGTGGGAGAAATGGAGAGATGATGGCTAAAGGATAAAGAATTTAATTTGGACAGGAGCAATTAGGTTTTGTGTGTGTGTGTGTGTGTGTGTGTGTTTAATTTGTTGCACTGCATGGTCAATAATGGTATATTGCATATTTCAAACTTGCTAGATGAGTAAATTTCAAACGTTCTTACCACAAAAATGTTAATTAATTTAATTATTCCACATCATATTAATGAACATAACATTACTTAGCACTTTATAAATATGTACAATTATACTTTGTCAATTTACAATAAGATAAAATTTTTTTGATTAAAAAATTTAAAGAACTTATTTTAATGTCAGGTATGTATAATAGATTTTTTTTTATATATAATAGCTAGGTAGTTGTTCTTATTTGTCTTGAAATGTTTTCTGGACCATCCATTTAGTCCCATTGTCTGCTGATTTTTATTATACTCAGTGCTATACTTTAAAATGATTATAATTTACATTTTATTGTGTTATCTGGTACTATAATTTTTTCAAATACATCGTGATATGGTTTGGCTCTGTGTCCCCACCCAAATCTCATCTTGTAGCTCCCATAATTCCCATGTATTGTGGGAGGGACCTGGTGGGAGATGATTGAATTATGGGGGCAGGTCTTTCCCATGTTGTTCTTGTGACAGTAAATGGGTCTCATGAAATCTGATGGTTTTAAAAATGGGAGTTGCCCTGCACAAGTTCTCTTTGCCTGACACCATCCATGTAAGATGTGATTTGCTCCTCCTTGCCTTCTGCCATGACTGTGAGGCTTCCCCAGCCACGTGGAATTATAAGTCCAATTAAACCTCTTTCTTTTGTAAATTTGCCCTGTCTTGGGTATGTCTTTATCAGCAGCATGGAAACAGACCAATGTACATTATTTTGGCTCATCCTTCCATTTTTGAATGGAAACTAGGATCATATTGTGAAGTTCCTACAAAATTTTCATTGGCATTGTATTGGATACAGTAGGCCAATAAAAATTGATCAATAGATATTTAATATTTTTACTTCTTTGCTTTCACTTTAGATCGTGGTGTGTTGCTCCATTTATTCTAAACCCTCTTTTTAGTATTGGCAGGTTTTCTATGTTTCTATTCAAGTTCACATTTTATGATCAGTTTATAGATGTATTTAAAAATTTTAAATTTATATTTGATTGAACCTTTCCAGTGAATTTTTTAAACTAGATATTGTTGTTCTATAACAGAATGCCTTCAACTGGGAGCCTAAGGCAGATTCTGTCATGTAGAGTTCCATGAGCATATGTAGTATTCTTAAATGAATTAAATTTGCATAATTTTTGGCATGACATTACCGTTCAGTTCAATTCTCTGTTATCTTACAGATAGTCCACCATTCTAGTGTATTGAACTTTTCTGGCCTCACAGAGTGGTGAGTTTTCAGTCCTCACATAACTGGCATCCATTAGGACAAACCTTGCTGTGGGTCAGTTACCAATAAAACCAGATGAGTATCTCCTTCCATTTACATTTTTGTTCTAAGAGCTTGGGTTTCATGCAGAGAACATTTTTTTTTTCTAGTGTTCTTCCTGCTGGAGAGCAAAGATGACTGGGTCTATATTTGGAGAGGGTCAGCTTTCAGGTTGGAAGCAGCAGACATGAGGTTCACAGGTATTACCTTCTTACAGACTGTCACTCATCTCATGAAGTCATCTTGTTACAGCAGCTTGGCCCCTGATTTCTTGGCTCTTGTGTAAATAGAAATTAACACCAGACCAAACAGAAATTTTTATCAGGCAACATTTAATAGGCTTGCAGCCTGAGCAAGGCAAGTGAGCAACATACAGGAAAGGGATCCCTGTTGCCAGCTCTCCAAAGGGCTTAGCTCTTGTCATTTAAGGAAGCTGAGGAGAAAAATGAGTGATATGTAGGCTTGTTGAGGTGGGGAATTTTTAGCACCAAAGATGACTCGGTCCTTCAGAAGCCACTCTGAGGAACATTTGTCTCGAATAAAACTTCATTTTAGAGGCACCTTCAAAAAGAGGATAAAATTTCTCTAGCCCAATGGTTAGCACTTTTGGTTGAAAGGCAGCAGTCTCCAAATGCAAGTCTGAATAAAAATCTGCTTCACTAACAAATTCATTAGTCAAAGCCAATGAGCAATTTGAAAAATATCAAGTAGTAACAAATGACTAATTTTATTAGTAAATCCTTCTCTTCCTTGCCTACATCTACCTCCCTATATGCAGCTTTCTCTATTCCCCCTTATATTTCTGATTTCTCTGCTTCAACACCTTCTCATACTCCTTCCTCCTCTTACTCAGACCTCCAGCTTTTCCCAGCAACTCTCCTGAAACCCCCAAATGCCAAGGACCTCTGATACAGGTCACATTTGACAGTTTACTTTAACAGTAAACAGGCTTCCAAAGGTACTCGCGTTGGGGAGGTCTTGTAATTCATGGCAACATCCTGTCCCTGAGTAAAAAATATTAACATGAAGAGTTCTCGTCCCTTCTTCTAAACTTTCCTGTATGTTCCTATAAAAGCATTCCAACTTGTAACAGACTCTGTAACACTCCCAACTGTGTTGGTGTGTCTTCCAGGATTTATCCTCATATTTGTCTTCCAATAAACTTTCATCAAATTATTTGTCTCAACAGCCTTATTTTGGTGGATACTTCTAAAGATTCTTTCTTCTCATGATCCAGGTATGAAGGGACCTATAAAGTTTAAATCTTGTACTGAATTAAGCTGAATTAAGAACTCTAATAAAAGATTTCCCTAAACTCAAATAAGATTGGCAAATATTCGTAGAAGAATTTAGAATTCTTTTGGGTGAACATGACCCACGGTTACCTGATTGCTATAGATGGAATGTTTATGTTCCCCCAAACTCGACTGTTGAAGCCCTAACTTCCAGTGTGACAGTATTTGGAGATGGGCTCTTTGGGATGTAATTAGGGTTAAATTAGCTTATGAAGGTAAGGACCTCCTCATGGAATTAATAACCTTATTAGAAGAAGAGATTTTTCTCTTCTTGTCTGTGATAAAGCAAAGAGGAAAGGCCAGGTGAGGACACAGTAAGTAGGCAGCCATCTGCAACCCAAGGAGAGAACACTTCCCACCCTCTAAAACTGTGAGAAAATAAATTTCTGTTGTTTAAGCCACCCAGTATATGGCATTTTTTTCTGACAGCCCTAGTGTTGCAGGACTTTTCCTTAGTTCAGCTAAAGACGGGGTTCTTGTCCATCCCATGGACATGAAAATTTAGGCTTCCAGGCGGTTTAAAGGGTGAATGAAGCAGGGTTTTATTGGGTGAAAAGGAAAAAAAGAGGGGAAACGGGGATTTTCGCAAGGCCAGAGTCCCTCTGCTAGAGGGCTTCCCACCAGGCACTTTGAATCTCAGGTTCCGCCCAGGAAGAGGAGGGGCCAGACTAGGGCTCTTCTCTGCGGCAATCGAACTGAATTTCCCGAGGCTCCACCTCAGTGGGCAGGCTGATTGGAGTTTCTCCAAGACCCCCTCCCACCTGACTGTCTCACTAGCATTCTAACACACTGACCTATGTGTGACCTGTATCAACTTGTAGTGATGTTGGTTGAAATCTGAAATGCTAAATCCTGGATGACAAAAGCTGGTTATACTTTCCTGGAAAGGGAGCTACGGAATCCTTCTTTCCACAATAAATCTGAGGGTCAAAAAAAAATTTTTTTTAAGGCTCTAAGAGTAGGTTGAAGTCTCCTAAAAGCCAGACCTGAAACATTTCCAGCAAAAATTAATTGGACCATAATTCAGTCATGCAAACTGATGAAACTACAGGAGATTTTCGGAATAGACTAGAAAATACCCTCCAACATTTGTAAGCTAAGGAAGATGTTAATGTAATAGCTACTCTTTCATCTCATTTCGCCAATGGAGTTAAGCCTGAAATTGAAGACCAAATTTGAAAACTAATTAGAATGGAAATAGCCCCTTTATCTGC
The DNA here is from genome assembly GCF_047675955.1 of Chlorocebus sabaeus. Classification (NCBI taxonomy): domain Eukaryota; kingdom Metazoa; phylum Chordata; class Mammalia; order Primates; family Cercopithecidae; genus Chlorocebus; species Chlorocebus sabaeus. Next base: position 47,767,975 of record NC_132923.1, on the reverse strand, counting down.
AGTACAATACTTGGCACAGCATTTTGAAAGGGCTTTAGAACAAAAATGAAGCAGATTCCAAAATAAACTTGTAGCACTACTAATCCAACAGCTAGGTTACCCATTTTATAACCAGTGACTTGTTGACAAGGACACGTTTGGATATTGTTAATAGGACACAGGAAAGAAGATTGTCCCATCTTACAAGAGGAAAACAAAAACAGAAAAATTCCTAATTCCGTTCAATGAATGTTCTCACAAAAACCAGACAAAGAAAAACCATCCAGGCCGGGCGCGGTGGCTCAAGCCTGTAATCCCAGCACTTTGGGAGGCCGAGACGGGTGGACGACGAGGTCAGGAGATCGAGACCATCCTGGCGAACACAGTGAAACCCCGTCTCTACTAAAACTACAAAAAACTAACCCGGCGAGGTGCCTGGCGCCTATAGTCCCAGCTACTCGGGAGGCTGAGGCAGGAGAATGGGTGAACCCGGGAGGCGGAGCTTGCAGTGAGCTGAGATCGCGCCACTGCACTCCAGCCTGGGCGACAGAGCGAGACTCCGTCTCAAAAAAAAAAAAAAAAAGAAAAAGAAAAAAGAAAAACCATCCAATATTCTGCCTTATGCTAAACACTCGCAGTAAATACAATACTAATATAGATGGTCAACTTCATCAATTCCTGGTAAATAAGGTTGCTACTCTTTCTACATGAAACCCTGCCATCTTTGCTCAACCTTTTCTTTGGAGTAAGCGTATTACACAGGTGGTATTTCAAATACTCCACAGATTTTCTCTGTATCTCAGCCCTTAACTGTAACTATTGGGGTTTGACTGCAAAAACATTCCTTCCTATCTTGCATGTTTAATAGGAAGATATTTACTTTGCAAATGGATCTGCAATATTAAATGTGCTCCAAAAGGACTATTTTTTAAGGTTGCAGAGAACACTTCTATTCATAATCAAGTTGTGTCTGCTCAAGATGCAATTTTGCCTTCTCCATTATATTTGATACATATCCCAGATAAAGATCTTGACCTTATATCTGGCTGAATCTTTGTGTTTTTATTTCACCCCTACAGTGTCCTGGAGCTTTCCAAGTTACCTTCAGAGAACAGATAATTAGAAGGAAAGATAACAATCAACCTCTGTAATAGACTAGACAAACTGAACCTGAAAGTACTGAATGCAAAGCAGTGAATTAAAACTATAAAGAATTTTCTGGGCGCTGTGCTAGTGGTTGCGTTAGCATCTTCAAATTTTATTTTTGGAAGAAATCTTAGATACCTTTTGTTGTTGTTGTTGTTTTTAAAAGCCCATCATGTCATGTGAAATATAATCTCACTTACTTCAGGTTTGAGTGACATTTTGAAAAGCCAAGGATGAGGAGGAATCATATTGTTTTTAAGTCTAACTTCCTCAAATATTTGACACACTCATATTGGAACAGGTTAGTCACTTAGAGATGCGGCAAGTGAAGGAAAGGACGTGTCTTATATACCGGTGAGTATCTAGCGCCAAAGCCAGATACAAGGATGTAGCCTTCCATATGTATTTTGATTGAAAGAATGAAACTGGGAGTGGAGCATGAAGGTCAGAGATGATATTCTTATTAAAGGCTTTTGAGATATATTAACATATTTGCTTCCATCCCTTCACCACCTCCCAAAACAGGTGGAATAAGGCTTTTTAAGATTAACTAAATTGAGAGATGGAAAATGGCATTCTGTTTTCATAAGTTTATAAATATCACTGAGATGAAATATATTTTCATGTAGTAATTTTTAAATCATACTTTCACCTTATAACACATAAGTTTCATTGCAGCATTGAAGTCCGGGTTAGTGTTATAATAAAAAGTATATTGCATTCAGGCTGGGTGCAGTGGCTCATGCCTGTAATCCCAGTGCTTTGGGAGGCTGTGGCAGGCAGATCACTTGAGGTCAGGAGTTCCAGACCAGGCTGGCCAACATGGGGAAACCCCATCTCTACTAAAAATACAAAAATTATCTGGGCATGGTGGTGTGTGCCTGTAATCCCAGCCACTTGGGAGGCAGAGGCAGGAGAATCACTTCAACCTGGGAGGCAGAAGTTGCAGTGAACTGAGATCGTGCCACTACACTCCAGCCTAGGTGACAGAGTGAGATTTTGTCTCAAAAAAAAAAAAAAGTATATTATAGTTAGTGCTGATTATGTGGCAGCATTGTGTTAAATTCTTTGTAGGTATTATTTATGAAATTTAATGTATTCCTTAGTACAAGCTTGTTGATGTAAGTATTATCATCCTCATTTTACAGCAAATATACTACTAAGACTTTTAACCACATTTTATGACAGCTCATAATGCCACAAGGTTCTGATACTTGGTTCAAATGATAACTCACTTTGTTAAAAAAAGAAGGTTAAATTATGTTTAATAACTGCTCCTTGTTCTTCAAAGTAGACTAGAAAAGAAAGTGGACTAGAATTATCTGGAACTGTGTATCTCTGCCTTTCCCCTCCAACTCTGAAAGTTTTATTATTCGTTTTCTAAAAGAATAGTACTGAAAGATTGTGTAAGTCTTACACCAAGTTGCATCTGGGGCATGTAAGATGAGCTAAAGAGACTGATCACAATAGCTTAGCAGCAGAGAATTCTTTTGAGAGAGTTATTGGTGTGCACTGATATCCACCCTCTCTTTATCACTGCTCATTTTCCCCATAGGGCAATGAGAGGTGCTGCTTTCTTACTATCTTTACAAACTAAGTAGCATTGGGTGCTTAAAGATCCTCTTGAAAAGCTGATATGTGCTCTTTGGGGTTTGGAGACACTAGTACTGGTGCCCAATTCATGCCTAAAACCATCTAAAAGTGATAGTCTGGGGTGGAATGGTTTGTGGCAAAGTAGGAAAGAAAAGAGAGTTGGGGGCATCCTGTTCCTACAGTGTATGGCTAAACTGGTGCGCATGAGTTTTTCTCCAGGGTAGAATCACTGGGGTGTTCTGGACTTGGGTCATATTCCTGCCCAAGATGTCAACAAGTCAAGGTGCATTGATCTCAACATCAACAATATATTGAATGAGTGGATCTCTAGAAGAGAGAATTTGAGGAAAGGAATCAGAAGTGGACTACAATAGGGACGTGCTATTGGGAGGTCCTGGCAGGGGGGGATCAGCAAAGAACCCAAATCATCCTTAAGGACTTAAGCCACCACCAGAAGGTGCCGACATCAGATCAGTCATGTATCATGTAAGGTTTCTTTTCCTTAATTCCCTGCACTCCAGTGTTACAACTTGAAGGTATCATAAACATGAGCTAGTGTACGCAGTGGGAGGTAGAGTTGGAAATGAAAATAAAAAGCCATACTCCTTTTTCACTGTGTGCCTGTAAGGCTGAATCAGGCCTTGGCTGTGTGACTGAGTGGGATCTGAGGGGGAGCAAGATACAAGGGGAGAAACTTTAAATCAAATCTCTCAGAGAGAGTTTTAAAAATTTAGGTCAAATAGTATTTATTTTTATTTAGAAAAAGAGACCATTTATCTGAGAGTGACTAATGAACAAATAGGAAAAAAATGTTATGATTACATAAAAGAGGAATTATAAGAAAGAATAAAGTTGCTTTTTGCTTGCACAGAACTAGATACAAAATATTAACTGTTTAAAATGTAAAAACAATAACTAATTTGAGGCATAAACAAGATAAATCTTAAATACAAATGAACTAATATGTTATATTGTGTTCCCATGGTTGGGGAATAGGCAGTATCTATTCTATAGTCCTATTAAGGCTTTCTTAAGTATCATTGTTGAAAACTAAGAATATCTTAAAGAATATTAACAAAGTGCATGACATGAAATGACAGTGGAAAAATTAAAAGAACACTGAAAAATAATGACAAAGAGAAAAAGATGAGAAGAGTGTGTATCTGATGTATGCAAAAAATACTAATGCTAGTCTTATGTTATTCCTACTGTAAGATTTATCTCCATACATCTACATGGAAAAACTGGTTGACTTAAACATAGAGGAAAATGTCCTACATTATTAATTTCTTCCTCTAAAAGTAGAAGACAAAAATACTCTAATTCTCAGACTTTCCCATGGGTAGGCATATGATTTCGATTCTTCCCTGCAGGTTGACTTTTGTGAGGCTTAGCTGGAGATGTGAGCAACTCAAAGATGCAACTTTTCATGGGGTAGGGGAGTGTTTGTTTACTGAAAATGTGAAGATGGCGGCATCCATTTACTCATAGCTGACACTGCAGAAGGTTCCAGCATTTCATCCGGAGATCATGGTGCTGGGTCATGGTAGCTGTGTTGTTTTCCTGTGAGATGCCTTTACAATGGTAGTATTATCCTTGGTGGAATAGCTGTAGAGTATGGCTCCCTCACAATTCTGGAGTATCTGTGTGCAACCTAATGATCTTAAAAATTAAATTACTTTTTACTTAAATTGCTGAGCAGATTGTTATTTGCTATGAAGAACTCTGAATAATACACATCCTGAAACAATTGTAGTAGGATAATGTTTTGTATTAATGAATTATTCTTGATTTTTCTATCTGTCATTTATTTTTCCCTAGCAAGGCATTTACCCTGAGTAGTTTTGAGGATATAATGTCATAGCAGAGGGGCAGAGAGAAAAATGAAGTCAAATTTTAGGCTTTATAGGATTATAGTCCTGGTACTCAAAAGAATGGAAAGTAATTTGAGTTTGAGTTAAAACTTTCCTTCTGTGTGTAGAAGTTATTTTCTAACTTCAGGAAAGGGAAAAGACTAAGAAAGGGAAACTGGAGAAGAGAGATCTAGGTGGCCTGGGAATGGGGCAGTAATTACCTAGAGGGTTTATATGGACAGAGAAGGTGGAGCCTCTACTCATATATGCATTCTGCACAGAGGCAACCACTTTCTCTGCCAGTGCCCACAGATCATGCAGCCTCCACCCAAATGAGAACTGTGCACTCTCTGTACTTTAAAGCCTAGTTAGGAGTCCCAGATCTCCTTTATTTGCAGCCAGCATACCATACAAAGACCACTTGGAAGGAGTGATGCTCAACTGTGCCCCATGGCTTGTTTGGTCTCATCAGATTTTCATCATATTCACCACACTTCAGCCCTATCCTGGGACCATAGTAAATCCCCGAATAAGAGCATGGGACTGAATATACAGAAGGGTGGTACCTATCAGAGAAAAAAAAAAAAACTACCTGGAACAGAAACTGCTTGATATCTCATTGGAAAATGCATCCCAGTTACACAATATCTCGCTTGAGTCCTTGTGTGTGATTTCAAATATGGGATTTAGTTAAAGATCATATTAAAAGTTAGTACTATAAATAAGCATGAGTTGAATTGCTCTGTAGGTAAAACATTGACCTCATACTTAACCTTTACTTTGCAATGTTTATGGTTCAAGAAAAATGTATGCATCATGATTTTGAGTTAAGTTTAATGGCAGTTGTTTGACACTCTGAAGTTGCTCATTCAACTTGTTTCTTGGGGAGAGGGAGCTGGACAGGCAAATTTTGTTCCTTGTACTTTTAGAGTATGTGACACACTGGTTGCTGTGATTTGCTTCTCATCTGGATATCCTGTATCTCTTTCTGAATTCTCTGGCTCTCATTCTTGAATCCCTCCTTGAGAAGGCGTTCCTGTTCCTAAAAGGGAAAGTGGAGACTAAGTCTATCCAGCTTAACACATTTCCACCAAATTAGTTTCCCTTTTGGTACTTATATTGATCCTTCAAGAATTTTTGATACTTGCTTTTGAAATGCTTTCTTCCCTTAATTTCCATTCTATCGCTCTCTTCTGAGTCTCCTATATCTGTAATAATTTTTCTATGAATTTTTAGCTTCAAAAATGTTGTTGTCCTACAGTTTCTAAAATATTAGTGACCCAGCATTTCATTCCTTGGTCCCTTCACCCTTCACACACATGCAACACAGTCTTTTGGAAAAACCATAACTTTCTCTTGTTCTTTTTTGTTGTTGTTGTTCATTTCTGATCTATATAGTATGGACTCTTACATATATATCTAGGAAGGTATGAAAGATAGGTGATTTCCAGTTGGTAGGTTACTACATAACTCAAGAGTAGGGCAAGTGTTTGATCACGGAATTTAGTACCAGTCTCCAAAATTCAGAGGTAACAGAAATAAACTGAGGAGATCAGGGCTTACAGTGGCCCATAGGGTATTTCTGGGCAAACATAAATGTGGAAAAGAGCCCAGAGAAGAAGGAAGTGTTGGCACCATCAGCACTTAACCAGTGTGCTTAAGTGGGTAGATGGTTAGGGAATCTTTCTTTCTTTTTCTTTTGAGATGGAATTTTACTCTTGTTGCCCAAGCTGGAGTGCAATGGCCCCATCTCGGCTCACTGCAGCCTCTGTCTCCTGGGTTCAAGCGATTCTCCCACCTCAGCCTCCTGCGTAGCTGGGATTACAGGCAGGCACCACCATGCCCAGCTTATTTTGTATTTTTAATAGAGATGGGGTTTCTCCATGTTAGTCAGGCTGGTCTTGAACTCCCGAGCTGAGGTGATCCGCCCCCCTCAGCCTCCCTAAGTGCTAGGATTACAGGTGTGAGCCACTGCACCTGACCTGGTTAGGGAATCTTTGTACTCATAACAGTGCTTCCAGACATAAAGTCATAGCAGGCATGACAGAAACAAAATCCCTATGGATCCCTCTCAGTAGGAAAGATGGGCTAGATATTTCTCCAGGTACTCTGATGCAGAAAAGTTACTTATTGCTCATGAAATTATAATTACTTCATTTAGCAAATGAGAAACTAATAGTTCCCCTGCCATTAGAGGAAAGTTTGATCACATAATGTAAAATACTTGTGCAGTGCCTAGCAATGTTTGTTGGTGATAGCATAATAAAGAATTCCATGTGATTGTAGCCTGCAAGTAAACAGTCTTTACTAACCAGAGATGACTGGCATAAAAACAGTTAGGGAATGAAAAATGTAGTAGTGTCTGGGCTAGGAAGTTTTTTGGGAGGCATTAGGTTCTCAGCTTTACACTTCGTTTTCAATAGGGGGCACTGGAAGAGAAAATTGAGATGATGCAATTGAATACCTGAAGTTTAAGAGCGAGGGTCTTCTCTTGCTCTGCCATTAACTGGGCCCTGTCCCTCTCCATCTTCTCAGTCAATTGTTTCACATGTTCCTGATAACTCTTCTCTTTCTGTTCCATCATCTGCTCATTCTTCTTTTGTATTTCCTCCAACATTTTCTTTGCAGCTTCTGCAGATTCAGCCTTTATATGTTCCACTGTGGAAGAAAAATAAACAGAAAAAAATATGAATATTCAATTGTAGGTGTTCCCTTTTCCTTTCCCTCTTTTTTGTTTGTCTTATCCTTACATCATTGATAAAACTTCTTGTAATTTTGCCCTGGGTAACCAGAAAACCAATGATCATGCAGATTAGTTAAGAAAACTCTCATAAAACTATGAATGATACTTGCTATTCTTTCTCTACAATAATAATTTCAGGTGGACCAATGTTGCTAACTAACATTTTGAGGGCTTTCCAACCATGTAGAGTGTTTTCAGCTGTTCTCACCTTCAATCGCTTTTTCCTTTTCTGAGAGTGACTGGTCAGTCTGTAGAAGTGCATCAGCCACATCCTCCTTGGACTCCAAGTATTTTTTCAGCACCTCTTCGGCCTAGTTATACAGAGAAAGGTAGAATGAAGAAAGAGTGATGATGGGTCAGAGCAAAACCCTGCAATACATCTGTTAATTCAATTTAATTTTAGCACTCATGTAACAATTCACTTTATAATTCCAATAGTATTTCAGATTTAGTAGGTCTGAAATGCAACTCTGGATCTCCCTTCAAACCTATTCCTTCCCAATGACCCCAATTTTAGTAATTAATAACTCTGTTCATCTAACTATATCCTGGATATCTTTCTTGTCTCACATATCCTGTAAACAATCATCTGCAAATTATGTTAGCTTTAGCTTCAAAATACAGCCAGAACCCATCACTTGTCACCTGCTTCGTCCAAACACCCTAGTCCAAGACAGCATCACCTCCAGCCTGAACAATTGTTAAAGTTTCTGGTCTCTCTGCTTCCACTCTTTTTTCCCTACAGTCCGTTCTTCTCAGAGCAGCCAGAGTTTTGCTATATTATTTAAAGAAAAATCTTACCACTCGTATACTCAAAGCCCTCTATTAACTTTCTAGTTCATCAAAAAATATTTCAAACTTCTTTCACTGGACTTCAACATACTCCCCTGTCTGGCTTCTGGTATCTGACCACTCCTCTGAACACATCTGTCACCAGTCGCTCCTTGGTTCACCACCAGGCAGCACATTAGCTTTCTTGCTATTCTTAGGACACAAACCAATTTATTTATCTGGATCATTTCTGTTATTGAAAGTTCTTTTTTCCTAGAGTCCATTTGGCTCACTCTTTAACTTCTTTGAAGATTCTGCTGAAACTTGACCTCATCTGAGAGGCCTTCAGTAAGAACATACACATAAAATTGGTGCACTTTTCCTTCCTTTTCTATACCTGTATCCTGCTTTTTCTTCAGAGTGCTTTTTGTCACTGTGACAGGGACTGCTAGAGTCGTTCTAAATTTCTATTCTCCTCTGTATACTTTGTAACAGACTGTGATTTTTTTTTCCAGCTGGGCAGGTCATGATAAAATACTGTCTTTTCTTTTCTTTTTCTCTTTTTATTCTTTTTGAGACGGAGTCTCGCTCTGTCACCTGGGCTGGAGTGCAATGGCGTGATCACGGCTCATTGCAACCTCTGCCTTCCGGGTTCAAGTGATTCTCCTGCCTCAGCCTCCTGAGTAGCTGGAATTATAGGTGTGCACCACCATGACTGGCTAATTTTTGTATTTTTTTAGTAGAGACGGGTTTTCACTATGTTGGCCAGGCTGGTCTTGAACTCCTGACCTCAGGTGATCTACCCACCTCGGCCTCCCGAAGTGCTGGGAATATAGGTGTGAACCACCGTACCAGGCCAATACTCTCTTTTCTACTCAACCTCCCTTATAGCTGAGGTGCCCATATGGCCAGACTAAATTCTGGCCAATAACATATACTCAGAAGTGTTACATAGTACATCTTGAAAATCTCTTTAAAGAAAGTTGACTCACAGCCCTTTTACTCTTTTGTTTTTCCTCTTTTACCACATCTGTAATGTGGAACCAAAGGCTGAATTTCTATGATCCATCTTAGAGCAGAAATTGACCTTGAAGATCGAGGCCATACGCTAAGGGGCTGAAGCAGAACAAGGGATCTAGATGAATGTGAAGTCATCATAGCAGCATTCAGCTCTCTCTTCCTGATTTCTCACATACATACAAGAAAGAAAGAAACTTCTACCTTTTAAAGCCACCGTTGTTTTTCATTTTGAGTAACATATAGCCAAAGCTATATGTTACTAATTCTAACTGATGTAACCTGAGTGTACCAGCATAGAAGAATTACTAAAAGCATAGAAGAATTGCTAAGAGAATAGATTCTGCTACCTGCACTTGCATCCAAGCCGTATCATTCACTATTTGTGTGATATTGGTAAGTCCTTGCACTTCCCTGACCCCGGGCTGCGAAGCTTGTGGCTCCAAAAGAGAACCTTTCCTTCCTCTTGAGGAGAGGAAAGAGAAGAGTGGGAAGGACTTTGTCTTGCATCTTGCACACCAGCTCAGCCACAGCAGGACAGGGTGTCAGTCGGAGTCACAAGGCCCCTGTTCCAGGCCCTCCTGGATGACATTTCTAGACACACCCTAGGCCAAGGGTAATCTGCTACTTTGAAGAGAAGAATCCAGTCCTGGCAGGATCCATCACCTGCTAATTGAAGAGCCTTTGCACCCTGAATAACCAGCAGCAATACCCAGGTAATATGTTGAGGGCCTTGAGAGAGACTCTGAGACTTGCTGCTTCAGGTGAGACTGAAGCACATTCTCAGCTGTAGTGGCTACGGGGCGAGACTCCTTCCGCTTCAGAAAAGTGGAGGGAAAAGTACGGGGGACAGTGTCTTGTACTTTAGGTAGCAGCTCATCTGCATGGGGGGCAGAGCACCAGGCAGCCTCTCAAGGTACCTGATTTCAGGACTTTAATCTTGGATGGTATTTCTGGACCTGCTCTGAGCCAGACAGGAGCCCTCTCTTCTGAAGGGAGAGTCCCAGGCCAGGCAGTATTTACCACAAGCTGATGAAAAAGCCCTTGGGTCTTAAGACAATATTGGTGGTAGTCTGACAGTACTTTCCATGGGCCTGTGGTGGCTGTGGCCACGGGGTGAGGCTCTGCGCTGCCTTTGGAAAGGAGAGGGAAGAGTGGCAAGGACTGTGTCTTGTGGCTTGAGTGCCAGCTCAGCTGCAGTACAATAGGACACCAGGTAGATTTCTAAGGTTTTTGACTGTAGTCTTTGGCTCCTGGATGACATCTCTGGACATGCTAGGGGCCTGAGAAAACTCACTGCCCTGAAGGGAAGGACACAGGCCTGGCTGGTTTTGCCACCTGCCGATTGTAGAGTCGCAGGTTCTTGAGTGAATGTAAGTGGTAGTCAGGGAGTTACGATAGCAGGCCTCAGGAAGGACCCAGTGTTGTGCTGGCTTCAGGTCTGACCTAGCACAGTGCTAGTTGTGGCGGCCACAGGGGTGCCTGTGACACTTCACACCGAGCTCCGTTTGGCTGAGAACAGAGAGAGAAAGACTTCATTTGTTTGGGAGAAAGTAAGAGAAGAGAACAAGACTCTGCCTAGTACACCAGAGAATTCTGGATCTTGCCCAAGACCATCAAGGCAGTACCTCTATGAGTCTGTAAGAATCACAGTGTTACTGGACTTGGGGCGCCCCCATAGCAGATACACCTTAGATCATGATACCTAAGTCCTTTTGAATATCTGGAAAGCCTTCCCCAAAGGACAGGTACAAATAAGCACAGACTGTGAAGATTACAATAAATACCTAACTCTTCAATGACCAGACACAGATGAACAAGTATCAAGACCATCCAGGAACATGACCTCTCCAAATGGACTACATAAGGCATCAGGGACAAATTCTGGAGAAACAAATATGTCACCTTTCAGGCAGAGAATTCAAAATAGTTGTTGTATTAGTCCATTCTCACACTGAAAAAGACATAGGTAATTTATAAACGAAAAGAGATTTAATGGATTCACAGTTCCATGTGGCTGGGGAGGTCTCATAGTCATGGTAGAAGGTGAAAGGCATGTATTACATGGTGGCAGACAAGGGAGAATGAGAGCCAAGTGAAAGGGGCTTCCCCCCTTATAAAATCATCAGGTGTCATGAGACTTATTCACTGCCACAAGAACAGTATGGGGAAAACTACCGCTATGATTTAATGATCTCCCACCAGGTCCCTCCCACAACACATGAGAATTATGGGAGCTACAGTTCAAGATGAGATTTGGGTGGGGACACTGCCAAACCATATCATTCTGCCCCTGGTTCCTCCCACCAGATCCCTCCCACAGCACATAGGAATTATGGGAGCTATAACTGAAGATAAGATTCGGGTGCGGAAACAGCCAAACCATATCATTCCACCCCTGGTCCCTCCCGAATCTCATGTCCTCACATTCAAAGCCAATCATGCCTTCCCAACAATCCCCCAAAGCCTTAACTCATTCCAGCATTAACTTTAAAGTCCACAGTCCAAAGTCTCATCTGAGACAAGGCAAGTCCCTTCTGCCTATGAGCGTATCAAATCAAAACTAAGTTAACCACTTTGTAGATACAATGGGAGTTACAGGCATTGGATAAATATACCCATTCCAAAGGGCAGAAATTGGCCAAAACAAAGAGCCTAAAGGCCCCATGCAAGTCCAAAATCCAGCAAGGCAGTCAAATCTTAAAGTTCCAAAATGATCTCCTTTGACTCTATGTCTCATATCCATTTCATACTGATGAAAGAGGCAGATTCTCATGGTCTTGGGGAGCTCCACCTCTGTGGCTTTGTGGGGTATAGCCCCTTCCTGGCTGATTTCATGGAATGGCATTGAGTGTGTGCAGCTCTTCCAGGCACATAATGCAAGTTGTTGGTTGATCTACCATTCTGGGGTCTGGAGGATGGTGGCCCTCTTCTCATAGCTCCACTAGGCAGTGCACCAGTGGGGCCTCTGTGTCGAGGCTTCAACCCCACATCTCCCTTCTGCACTGCCCTAGCAGAAGTTCTCCATGTAGGGCCCATCCCTGCAGCAAACTTCTTCCTTGACATCCAGCCATTTTCACACTTCCTCTGAAATAGAGGTGGAGATTCCCAAACCTCAATTCTTGACTTCTGTGCACTTGCAGGCTCAACACCATGTGGAAGCTGCCAAGGCTTGGGGCTTGTACCCGCTGAAGCCATGGCTGGAACTGTACCTTGGCCCCTTTTAGCCACGGCTGGAGTGGCTGGGACACAGGACACCAAGTCCCTAGACTGCACATAGCAGAGAGGCCATGGGCCTGGCCCACAAAACCATTTTTCCCTCCTAGGCCTCTTGGCTTGTAATGGGAGAGGCTGCCATGAAGACCTCGGATATTCCCTGGAGACATTTTCTGGATTGCCTTGGTGATTAAGATTCAGCTCCTTGTACTTATGCAAATTTCTGCAGCTGGCTTGAATTTCTCCTCAGAAAATGAGTTTTTCTTTTCTATTGCATTGTCAGACTGCAAATTTTCTGAACTTTCATACTCTGCTTCTTTTTTAAAAATAGAATGCTTTCAACAGTACCCAAGTCACCTCTTAAATGCTTTGATGCTTAGAAATTTCTTCCATCAGATACTCTAAATCACCTCTCTCAAGTTCAAAATTCCACAAATCTCTAGGACAGGGACAAAATGCTGCCAGTCTCTTTGATAAAGCATAACAAAAGTCACCTTTGCTCCACTTCCCAATGAGTTCCTCATCTCAATCTGAGACTGCCTCAGCCTGGATTTCACTGTCAGCATTTTGGTCAAAGCCATTTAACAAGTCTCTAGGAAGTTCCAAACTTTGCCACATTTTCCTGTCTTCTTCTGAGCCTTCAAACTGTTCCAACCTCTGCCTGTTACCCAGTTCTAAAGTTGCTTCCACATTTTTGGGTATCTTCACAGCAGTGCCCCACTCTACTGATACCAATTTACTGTGTTAGTCTCTTTTCACACTGCTGATAAAGACATACCTAAGACTGGGTAATTTATAAAGGATATGTAATGGACTCATGGTTTCATGTGGCTGGGGAGGCCTCATAATCATGCCAGAAAGTGAAAGACACGTCTTACATGGTGGCAGACAAGGGAGAATGAGAGCCAAGCAGAAGGGTTTTTCCTTATAAAACTATCAGATCTTGTGAGACTTATTCCTGACCACAAGAACAGTATGGGGGGAAACTGCCCCCATGATTCAATTATCTCCCACCAGTTCCCTCCCACAACACAGGGGAATATGGGTTACAATTGAAGATGAGATTTGGGTGGGGATACAGTCAAACCAAATCAGTTGTTTTGAGAAAATTCAAAGAAATTCAAGATAACACAGAGAAGAAATTCATAATTCTATCAGATAAATTTAAAAAACAGATTGAAATAGTTTAAAAGAACCAAGTAGAAATTCTAGAGCTGAAAAATGCAATTGGTATAGTGAAGAATGCATCAGTCTTTTAATAGTAGAATTCATCAAGCAGAAGAAAGAATTAGTGAACTTGAAGGCAGGCTATTTTTAGAGGATACAAAAGAAAAATAATAAAAAAAATGAAGCACACCTATAGGATCTAGACAATAGCCTTGAAAGGACTAATCTACGAGTTATTGACCTTGAAGAGAAGGTAGAGAAAGAGATAAAGGTAGAAAGTTATTCAAAGGAATAATAACAGAGAATTTCTCAAATCTAGAGAAAAACATCAATATCCAAGTACAAGAATGATATAGAATATAAAGTAGATTTAATCCAAAGAAGGGTTTAACCTCAAGGCATTTAATAATAAAACACCCAAAGGTCAAGGATAAAGAAAGGATCCTAAAAGTAGAAGAGAAAAGGGACAAATAACATACAATGGAACTCTAATATGTTTGGCAACAGAGTTTTCAGTGGAAAACTTACAGGCCAGGACAGAGAGGCATGACATATTTCAAGTGCTGAAGGAAAAAATCCTTTTACCCTAGAATGGTATAGCAGGTGAAAATATGCTTCAAACAAGAAGGAGAAATAAAGACTTTCCTACAGAAACGAAAGCTGAGTGATTTCATTGACACCAGACCTGTCCTACAAGAAATGCAAAAGGGAGTACTTCAGTCATAAGAAAAGGACATTAACAAGCAATAAGAAAACATCTGAAAGTCAAGACTCACTGATAATAGTAAGTACACAGAAAAACACAGAATAATATAACACTGTAACTGTGGCATGTAAATTCCTTTTATCTTGAGTAAAAAAACTAAGGGATAAACCAATCAAAATTAATAATTAATATACCTTTTAAAACATACACAATACAATAAAATATAAATAGAAAACAAAGTTGCAAAGTGGGGGTATGAAGTTAAAGTGTAGAATTTTAATTCATTTTTTGCTTGTTTGTTTGTTTATGCAAATAGTGTTAACTTGTTATCAGCTTAAAAAAATGGGCTATAAGATGGTATTTGCAAGCCTCCTGGTGACCTCAAACCAAAACAGATACAACAGATACACAAAAAGTAAAAAGCAAGAAACTAAATCACATCAGCAGAGAAAATCAATTTCACTAAAAGGAAGACAGGAAGGAATAAAACAAGGAGGAGAAGACCACAAAACAACCAGAAAACAAATAACAAAACATTACTTATCAATAGTAATGTTGAATGTAAATAGACTAAACTCTCCAATCAAAAGACACAGACTGGCTGAATGGATTAAAAAAAACAAAGATCCAATGATTTGTTGCCTACCTCACCTATAAAGACATACATAGACTGAAAATAAAGGAATGGGAAAAGATATTCTATGCCAATGGAAACCAAAAGTAGCAGGAGTATTCAGTCATACTTAGACAAAATAGATTACAGGACAAAAACCATAAGAAGAGACAAAGAAGGTCACTGTATAATGATAGAAAGGTCAATTCAGAATGAAGATATGACAAATTTAAATATATGTGCACCCAATACTGCAGGACCCAGATATGTAAAGGAAATATCATTAGAGCTAAGGAAAGAGACTCCAATACAATAATACCTGGAGACTTCAACACCCCACTTTCAATATTGGATAGATCTTCCAAACATAAAATCAACAAGAAAACATTGAATTTAATCCACACTATAGACCAAATGGACCTACTAGATATTTACAGAACATTTCATCTAGTGGCTGCAGAATACACATTCTTTTCCTCAGCACATGGATGATTCTCAAGGATATCCCATATGTTAGGTCATAAAACAAGTCTTATAACATTCAGAAAAACTGGAATGATATCAAACATCTTCTCTGACCACAAGGAAATAAAACTAGAAATCAATAATAAGCGGAATTTTGAAAAGTATACAAGCACATGGAAATTAAACCATATGTTCCAGAACAACCAGTGGGTAAATGAAGAAATTAAGAAGAAAATTGAAAAATTTCCTAAAACAAATGCTAATGGAAATTCGACATACCTAAACCTATGGAATATAGCAAAAGGAGTACTAAGAGGAAGATTGTGACTATAATTGCCAACATAAAAAAGAAAAACTTCAAGTAAACAAGCTAATAATGCTTCTTAAATAACTAGAAAAGCAAGAGCAAATCAAACTCAAAGTTAGTAGAAGAAAATAAATAATAAAGATCAGAGCAGAAATAAATGAAATTGAAATTAAAAAACAATACAGAACATCAATGAAACAAAAGTTTTTTGAAAAGTGTTTTGGTTCTTTCAAAAAGTTAGACAAAATTGACAAACTTTTAGCCAGACTAATAAAAGAAGAGAGAAGGCCCAATAAATAAAATTAGAGATGAAAAAGAAGACATTACGACTGACACCCAAAAAACTCAAAGCATCACTAGTAATTACAATGAGCAACTATATTCCAATAAATTGGAAAATCTAGAATAAATGGATACATTTCTAGCAACATGCACTCTACCAAGATTGAATCTTGAAGAAATTCAAAACCTGAACAGACCACTAACAAGTAACAATACTGACATCATAACAAAACGTTTTCCAGTACAGAAAAAGCACAGAACCTGACGGCTTCACTGCTGATTTCTACCAAACATATAAAGAAGAACTAATATCAATCCTACTCAAATCATTCTGAAAAATAGAGGAGAGAAGACTTCCAAACTCATTCTATGAAGACAGTATTACCCTGATACCAAAACCAGACAAAGACAAATCTTAAATAACTAAAAGTAGAATTACCATTTGATCCAGCAATCCCACCACTGGGTATCTACCCAGAGGAAATAAGTCATTACACAAAAAAGACACCTGCACACACATGCATGTTTATAGCAGCATGATTCACAATTGTAAAAATGTGGAATGAGCCCAAATGCCCATCAATTAATGAGTGGATAAAAAATTGTTTTGTATATATATAAAACATATAATATACACACATACACACACTATGGAATACTACTCAGCCATAAAAAGGAAAAAAAACAATGACATCCATAGCAACCTGGATAGAATTGGAGACTATTATTCTAAGTGAAGTAACTCAGGAATGGAAAACCAAACATCCTATGTTCTAACACATAAATTGGAGATAAGCTATTATATGAGGCCACAAAGGCATAAGAATGATAAAATGGACTTTGGGGACTTGTGGGAAAGGGTGGGAGGGGGGCGAGGGATAAAAGACTACACGTTGGGTATAGTGTACACCAAAATCTCAGAAATCACCACTAAAGAACTTATTCATGTAACCTGTTCCCCAAAAACCTATTGAAATGAAATAATTTTAAAAACTCTACAATATCTCTAATGAAAATAGATGCAAAAATCCTCAGTAAAGTACTAGCAAACCAAATTCAACAATACATTAAAAGGATCACTCATCATGACCAAGTGGGATTCATCCCTGGGGTGCTCAACATATGCAAATCAATCAATGTGTTAAATTCTATCAACAGAATGGACAAAAACCATATGATCATTTCAATTGATGCTGACAAAGCATTTGATAAAATTCAATATCCTTTCATTAATAAAACATTAAAAAAACTGGGTATAGGTGGAACATACCTCAACATAATAAAATCCATATATGACAGTCTCACAGCTATTATCACACTGAATGGGAAGAATAACAAAAATACTTTCCTCTAACATCTGGAATACATCAAAGATGCCCACAGTTACTACTGTTATTTGCCACACTATTGGAAGTACTAGCGAGAGCAATCAGTAAAGAGAAAGAAATAAAGGGCATCCAAATTGGAAATAAAGAAGACAAACTATTCTTTATTGCAGATGATATCTTATATTTGGAAAAATCTAAATATTCCACACCAAAAAACTATTAGAACTGATAAACAAAAATAAGATCCTGTTATTTGCAAGAACATGGAACTGGAGGTCATTATGCTAAATGAAATAAGCCAGGCACAGAAAGAGAACCATCTCATGTTCTCACTTATTTGCAGGATTTGAAAATCAAAACAATTGAATTCATGAAGATAGAGAGTAGAAGGATGGTTGTCAGAGACTGAGATGGGTAGTGGGATGGTGTGGGGAGGGAGGTGGGAATGGTTAACAGGTAAAAACAAGTAGAAAGAATGAATAAAATCAAGTATAGCACAACATACTTGATAGCATAAAACTTGGTGGCACAAAAGGGTGACTAATAATTTTTGTCACCCTTTTGTCAATAATAATTTAATTGCACACTTTAAGATAACTAAAAAAGTATAACTGGATTGTTTGTAACACAAAGGATAAATACCTGAGTCGACAAATACCTCATTTTCCATGATGTGATTATTGTGCATTTCATACTTATATCAAAACATCTCATGTACCTGTCAGTATATACACCTACTATGTACCCACAAAAGTAAAAAAATAAAAAAAATACAAATTTGGGATATTAGTAATACATATTTTATAGAATTGCTCTGAGTATTAAATGAATTAGGCTCTCAGCACAGCTCCTGGAACACAGTAAGTGCAACATAAATGTTAACTGTTGTTATTATTTGTTTATAAGCTATAATTTGCTAATTGCCTGTGTGTACTTTGACAGAGATTGGTCTTTTTTTAACTGCTGTATCTCCAGCAACTTGACAAGTTCCTGGCATACAGTTAGGTCAAAATAAATAATTGTTGAAGGACTAGATGAATAAATAAATGAATCAGTTTAATAAACCTTTTTTGAGGGTTACATCTGTGCTTCTGAGGAGGAATTCCTATTATGGTGGGCTCTCTTATTGAATGAATCAGTAAATGGAAAAATGAAAGGCAGAGCCCGTAGGCACCAGTCACAGTGCCATTTACCTTCTTCCCAGTAGGCTTTAAAAGCATCCCCTCAGTGAGTTCCAAGAAATGGTACCCACTGTGTAGTTTACCTGTATCCCCTTCCTTGGCACCTGGTAGTACTTCTTCTTCAGCTCCTGCTGCTTCTGAATAAAGAGACGGTAACCTCCTGGTTGAGAAAATGTTCCCTGCTTGACATCTTCTTCTAAAGGGCCAAATATATCCTGAAGTAAAGCCATGCAACAATCTGATGATGCTTTCGAATTCTGCTTACAAAAGTCATCTCGCCTCACTTCCAACTGGGCCTGTGAAGTGACAAAACAGCACAGATGTTTCAATAAAGCCATGAGGAGGATGTTAACTATGTAGAGACTGGAAAATGCTTCTCCTGCAGAAATTGTGGCCTCTAAATAGAGCCATGCTCCTCACCTTGCTGTTAGATCCTAGAATATCCCTAAGTTGTGCTTATTGCAGAAATTGATCTGCTTCTCTGTTTGTGATTTCCTAAAGCTCCTTTCTCCTAGTTTTCCTGCTTCAGAGAATGATTCTCAAAGCACATACACATTTCATATGAAACTTTTATCTTTCCAAGTCTCTCATTTCAGGAATAGTTCTGAGCACAAACACTGGAGTCAGGCAGCCTGCCTAGAGTTCCCAGATCCACTACACTGTGGCTTGTGACACTCAATCTTTGTGAACCGAGGATTCCTTGTCTGTATAGCAGAGAAGCAATACCCATCACATAGGTTTCTCTTCAGGGTTATATGAGGTGATGTAAACTATTAAGCCCAGGGATTTTTTAGAAGTGCTCAGTAAGGAGTACATGATTATTTAGTACATTCTTTAATATGAGAATATTTTTGTGTATTTTCTCAACATAGGGCTAATGAAAGTAATGAAGATTGTACCGTAGTTATTTTCAGTATTTAGAAAGTCTCATAGAACAGCACATATATCTACATTAAATCACTCAACATAACTTAACTACGAAGCTTTCTCTTTCCTCCTTAGGTTGGAAGGGTGACAATTGCTGACATTGGCTATCTAGCTTCACCAGAACCTCCGAATGTAGCAATGTATCATTTATAAGATGGTGCCTTCCTAGCTAGGGAAAGGACTTCCACTTGTCAAGTGGCGATTCTGCATGCAAAAATACTCTGTTCGCTTGGAATGAGGCAGACATTAAAAGCTGTTTTAAATTTAAAAATTTTCTCTAATAAAATTTATATAATTAATTTCTCTTTTTTGGCTTTCTGAATATTTTACCATTGGCTCATATTTAACAAAACAACAAATTATTAGGGTTATTTAAAAATAATTTAGTCCCCACTGATAATTACCAGGGAACATAAAAGCAATGTAATTTTTAATTTAAAAGGACAAAATAAGTTAAAATAGTCTTTAATAATGCAGTCGTGCAATCTACTTACTTTCTTAAAATATGGGACCCAGATAGGAAAAACTAACAAAAGTAAATTTTTGTAAAAAATTAGGTGTCATTTCTTTAAAGGTCTAAGTCTTTTTTTTTTTTTTTTTTTTGAGACGGAGTCTTGCTCTGTCACCCAGGCTGGAGTGCAGTGGTCAGATCTCGGCTCACTGCAAGCTCCGCCTCCCGGGTTCACGCCATTCTCCTGCCTCAGCCTCCCGAATAGCTGGGACTACAGGCGCCCGCCACCTCGCCCGGCTAGTTTTTTGTATTTTTTAGTAGAGACGGGGTTTCACCGTGTTAGCCAGGATGGTCTCGATCTCCTGACCTCGTGATCCGCCCGTCTCGGCCTCCCAAAGGTCTAAGTCTTTTAATAATTATTTCAAATATGTACATATAACTGAGTGTAACTATTTTGGGGTCTAGAAAGAATTATTTTCCCAAGAAGGGCCCATATTTTTCTGCCTCTCATGACCTAGAACACCAAATATACCCCTAATTTCCTCTGGAAGGTTTGGTCCACATCCTTGAAAGAGTTCTTCATGAAGACTTCAATGGCCTCTCTCTCACTGTCCCTGTGCAGGTCCAGCAGCTCCTGGAGGGTTTCTGTGGGCAGCTGCACCTTCTGGCCCATCTGTTGTTCATAGTGGGCAATAGCCTTTTCCACTGCGGCTGAGTTCTCTATCTGGGCCAAAGCCAGGACTGCGTTCTCCATGCAGGGCAGATCCCCACTGCTGATGGCATTGACATAGGTCAGCACCAGGCTCTCTAGACCTGCAAAAGGGAATTTTTTTAAAAATGTGACTATCAGTTGGTGGGACAGAGTATTTTGTGTGCTTTTCAAGTGAGTTTCACAAATAATAGTTTTACATAAGTTTTGGATAAAGAATAGTAATGGAATAATTTGTTAACCCGAGTCACAGAGGAAATTGAAGTTGCTCTTTCCTATTTCCTTCACCTAAAAGGAAGACACTGAAATGAATAAGTTAGGATATTTTGGGGCTGAGATAATAGGTCAATGTGTTTTCTTACCTTTCCTTTCTTTCACCTGTCCCTTTATTCCCTTTCTCTCTTCACTCCTAATTTATGAAAAAAGTCAATGATAAAACTTAGCCTTTTTATTTTTATTAATTTTAGTGGTGCAGACCACTAGTCTGTTGTCTGGCTTAAGGTAAACATGTCTTCTTAGATATTCTCTCATCAGAACTACAGATAGGGTAATCAACTCATTGAGTTTGCCAGGGCTTTGCTGGGTGTAGCAATGACAGTCTCACATGCCAGGAAAACCTCATCTTAGGCAAACTGGAGTGGTTGGTCACACAATAAGAGCTGATTCTTTTTGACTGCATCCTGTACCTTCTCATCTCTCTGTAGTTTTAAGTACCATATGTATGGATAGCTGGTGTATTTCATTTCCTGCTTTGACATTTCTTTTAGGCTTTGGATTAAAAATAAGTTTTGCACCTTATTTTTAATTCCTATTTTATATCTCTTACTGTATAAATCAGAAGAAACTCAATATTAAATAATCTAAATGTAAAAACTTCATCCACTCTGAAAAACTATTTCTCCTCCTGATACTACTATCTCACTAAATAACACAGCCATTCAAGCAATTGCTAAACTTGAAACTCTGGAGACAGGCTTGGCATTTCCTTCTTATTCCCCTCATAAATCCATATTCCCTCTATCAATGGGTCTTTTGGATTTAATATCCAAAGTATGTTTGGATCTTGTCAATTTTCACCATTTTCACTGCCATAATCTGAGACTCACCCAATGTCCATTTATTGCTCAACCACTGGAAATAGCATCCATCTCTCATTTCCTACCTTTCACCACTCCAACAAATTATCTACAAAATATTCCAAAAGATATGTATAAACATAAGTTAGATAACCTTACCTCACTGCCAAAAATTCTTCAAGATCTTCCCTAGAGCTTAGATAAACTCTAGTCTCCTCAAAGTCCTCTGCCAGTCCTTTCAAGACCTGACCCCTTTATACCTTTCCAATTAGGATACCACTCTTATTCAGTCTACTCTTGTTCCAATCACCTGTCTTTCTTCTATTTTCATTTAAAAAATTGAGATGGAATTCTGTCCTGTCACCCAAGCTGAAGTGCAGGGCATGATCATAGCTAACCATAGTCTTGAACTCCTGTGCTCACACTGGGCCCTCCTGCCTCAGCCTCCTGAGTAGCCAGGACTCCGGGCAAGTACCACTGCACTTGACTGATTTTTAATTTTTTCATAATGATGAGGTCTTGCTATTTTGCCCAGGCTGGTCGTAAACTCCCAGGCTCAAGGAATTCTCCCACCTTGGTCTCCCAAAGTGCTGGGATTACAGGCATAAGCCTCCTGTGTTCTATTTTCTTGAAGTTGTAAAGTTCTTTCCTGCCCTGGGCATTTCCACATTACATTATTTGCTGTAAGGTTATTCCTCTATGTGCTTTGGTTAGCTCTTAATCATTTATTTTATATACATATAAAGTGTATATATGTATTTGAGACAGAGTCTCACTCTGTCTCCCAGGATGGAGTATGGTGGTGCAGTCTCGGCTCACTGCAACCTCTGCCTCCCAGGCTCAAGTGATCCTTCAGACTCAGCCACCTGAGTAGCTGGGATTACAGGTGTGAGCCACTATGCCTGATTAATTTTTGTGTTTTTAGTAGCGACAGGGTTTCACCATTTTGCCCAGGTTGGTCTCAAACTCCTGAGCTCAAAGTGATTCACCCACGTCAGCCTCCCAAAGTGCTGGGATTACAGGCATTAGCCCCAGTGCCCTGCTAACTCAATCATTTTTAAATTCTCATCTTACATGTGACTTTCACAGATGAGCACTCTCTCACACTCTAAATTATATCTCCCTGTCTCTCCCTTTACTCTTTCATAGCAGCCTATTATTTTTATGCATTGTGTTAATCAGTATTTATCATTATACCTTTTTTTTTTTTTTTTTTTTTTTACTTTTTACAAAAGTATCTTTCACTCCTATTATGCTGGAATGAGGATAAAAGTCACATTCCTTTTATCCATCTTTATACCCAGTGGTTGGTACATTACATTACAGACATTCCCTAAATATTTTAGAATTGCTGAACAAGAGAATTGTACTGCAATTAGTAGCAAAGTCTCACTTACATACAGTATTTGCTTTTTTCTTTGTTGCTCAGTATATATATCCTGGATGTTTATTTGATAAAGAGGGAGCTGAGAAGCTGGTGGCGAAGTTTACCATAGCAGAATTCAATTCTAGTTCTTTTCTTTTTTTCTCCTTGCAAGGAATATGAGATGATACTATAGTTTTAGTATTCATGTAAAATTTATATTATGATTTTCATGGTGTATTTTCCTTGCCATCAATAGACTATGCATTTGTCAGAAGTGACCCTTATGCTTTCCATTTTATCCTCTACAATGGGCAGAAGGAGAAAGTCCAGGTAGGAAGTGGGTAGAGAAAGTGACTCACGAGGCCCATTGACTGGAATGCCACCTGAAAGAGTCTTGACATTGGAATGGCTGAGGATGTAGGAACAAAATTCTGCAACTTGTTCTATGAAATCAGGGTTCAGCTCTTCCTCCTTTAGCTGTTCCAGGCGAGCAAGGTACTTCTTCTGAGCGGGACAATCGAAGATGAAGCACTTCCTGTTGGGGAAGAACTTTCGGATGCACAACCGAGGATCATTAAAGCTTTTACTTTTTTTATCAGTACCTACAGGAATGAAAATTAGAGGTAGTAAAACTTCACATTAATTACTTCAAATATGATCTTTCAATTTTATAATTTTCACAAAGCCTATGTGAGGAGGAAATTAATTAGGAAGAAGAAATAAAAAATTAAAGGGGTAGAGAAAGGAAAGTCTCCAAGAAGAGGTAGGTAATGCAATTTAAAATTGATTCCAAATGATATAGTCAAGCAATGTCTCCATTTCCTCTAGCAGAACAGTCAGGAAAATACAGTTCAAAATTTTAATTTTTAGCACTACACATAAATGGTTATTTTGATATTATTTTCTCTCTATTTATTACCCAACCAACCATCAGACCCACTAACCTTTTCTTAGCTTTAGCGAAAGCTCCAGGTAGTCATCGGCAGTGATGGGTTCTCCATCTACTTCCAGTTCCAAGGTGAAATCTCTGAGAGTCCACACAAATGCTGGAAAAAAACTCACAAAGTCAGCTGAGTCTTCTACAGAATTGTTACCAGGTGAGGAGTTTGCCTTGATTCGATCTGTCAGCTCTGTCACATAGCTGAGACGCTAAATTAAGAAAACTACAGAAAATGCCACTTTTTATACTACATTTTATCCTAATGCTTACCTAAAATAATTTGGCTTCTTTTTATTAGCTCATTCATTCATTCACAAACATTTATTTACAGAAGTCATTCACTCACAAACATTTATTGAGCACCTACTATGAACCAAGCACTGTCCTAGGGACTAAAAATGCTGTAATGAATGAGACAATGCTACCATTACAGAGCTTACATTCTAATGATGGAGACAAACAATGAACAGGTAAACAAAAATATAATAAATTATCAGGTATTGATAACAATTGTCTTGAAGGAAAATGAACTGGGCAACTAGATCCTAGTGTATTTTTAGAAACTAGCAACCAAAAGACACTCATCTAACACTCTAGTGTCTCCCAAATCTGCCAATAAGGAAGGCAGAGAATAACTGTGTGTATCTGCATGTGGTGCTGGTTTATGTAGTTTTCCAGGTAAATTATCTCTGACATTGTAGTTGAGCAATGATCTGAATGAATTGAAGAAACCAGTCATGTACAAATCCATTGGAGAAACATTGCAGACAGAGATCACAGACCTTGCAAGCCCCTTAGATAGGAAATCACTGAGTGTGTGAAACATATATCAAGAAATCCAGTGTGGTAGGGCAGAAGGTTAAAATAAGTAGAGGTTGGGATGTGCAAGCTCTGTAAACCAAAGTAAGAAGTTTGAAATTTAACAGAAAGTTAATGGGAAGGCATTGGTGGGTTTTAAGTGAAGAGAGGATATAGTATGATTTTTTTTTAATCATACTGGCTGGCATTGCATCTGTGAGTGAAGTGCATATGCAAAATAAAACAAACAAACAAACAAAACTGAAACAAAAAACAATTAGGTAGTTGAAAAGATAACCAAGATGAGAGGCAATGGAAACTTAGAGTTATCATGGAGGAAGTAGTGAGAATTGGCTAGTCTAGAGAAATTACTTTAATAGTGGAGCTGAAGGAATTCGGTGATTAATAATTTCCAAAACATAAGAAAGGGAATCATCCAAGATGATTCCTAAACTTTTGATCTGAGCACTTCTGTGAATGATGTGGGAATTTATTGTGATTGGAAAGACTGGGAAGGAGTTGTTTTGGACAGGAAAATTAAGTTTTGTTCTGTATATTTTAGGCTCAAGATGTCTCTTACACATCTGAATGGAGATGTCGCATCAGAAGCTGGATACAAAAGTTTGAATTTGCTCATGCTTGGGAATACAGATTTGATGGTGATTAACATATTGGTGCTACTGAAAGCCTTGAAGCTGGATGTGATCATCTGGGGACTGAAAGTAGAAAAAGAAAAGAGGCACAAGAACTTAAGAGTTATAATATTTAGAGGCTAAAAGGAGAAAGAGTATGGAGTAAAGTAATCTGAAAAATTAGGAAGGTGAAAAATTAGGAAACTGTGGTATTCTAATAGGAACCAATTTCAAGTGAAACAAGCATTTCAGAAAGGTGGAGGGGATCAAATTTATGAAATGCTCCTAGAGAAAAAAAAGGCTTATGGAGGATTGGAAGATCAAATGAGGTGAGAACTGTGCATTACATATAGGAATATGAAGGTGATCTTGATGAAATCTAATTCAGTATAATGCTTGAAACTAAGCTAATGGAAATGGTGAGGTCATTGATAATGAACTAGGTTAAGTAATGTGTGAGAGTGGAGAATAACAATAAGAGTGGAGAGTTCCAATAAGGTGATGGAACCGAGTACACCAGGGTGTTAAATAGTTGTCTATTGGTTGCTATTCTCTAAAAAGACACCAGGAGCTAAAATCTTTAATGAATAAAGGATGTACTTATTGGAACATTGCTAGATAATTGCAGCAAAGCATAGTGGTGTTGTCTGAGGGCATATGTATCAAAGAAGATTCTCTTTTTAATGGTAAAAGAATGAGAAAGTGTCCATAACTCTAATATGGAGCAAGGAGGATACCTAACTCATCTCTTACACTTATGATATGCAAGGTATGGGATAAAAAATAGTCATCACATTAGACCAATGGAGAGGTCTGTAGGAGAAATAGTATCTATAGTGTATAGCTAGGTATCAGAAGGCAACACTTAGAGCAGATGATAAGAATATAGAGAGTTGCAAAAGTGAGACAATGAATTCTAGAGGGCATTGAGGGTTTGGACAGGGATAGGAGATTAAGTCAGATAGAAGATATACAGAGTCTTGGGTGGCTGAGTGTCTAAGGATACATGTAACTGGGAAGACTTGAAGTTCTGGTGGAGATTGAGATAGAATGAGATGTTCAGCATAATGAGATTTATTAAAGAGAGGACTTATGAATTCTTCAGTACCTGTCTGTCTGCCTCTGTACTTGGTGAAAAAATCAAGCTGTTATTTTCTAGGTTTAGTGCTGTTCTGTACCACAAAAAAGGATACTGAAGTTGGTCCATGGCCTGCTGGTTGATGGTTCCCATGCTATTGTACACGAAGGTGCTGCTCAGGAGGATGGCCAGGGCGAAGATCCAGGAGTCATTCTCATTGTCACCCTGTAAGTCATTGTAGAAGCCACACAGAAGAGTGACTAGCAGAATGTATAGTCAATTCAGATAGCTGAAGACTGACTGAACTCCAGCTCTGTCTCTCATTAGTTGTGAAAACTTAGGTAACTCACTTCCTTATGTAGTATTTTTTTCCACCTGTAGAATAAATTTTATTTATGATGTATAATTTAAGGTATTATATATAAATGTATGCGTCAGTGGGAAACACATGAGCACTTGGTAGCAGAAGCTATTTTGATCAGCTACTAAAATTCAAACTGGTATCCTAAACTTAATTTATGACCCTATTCCATTTCCATGGCACATCATGGTAAGACATTTTTTACACAGTAGTTAAAATAAGCTCCTCTAATAAGAACTTTCTATGTCTAAGATTTATGAGTAGTAATATATTATCCTTAATGAACAAAGATGTTATTAGATTTTACACTTTGCTTCTCTTTCTACTGGTGCTCCCGTGGATGTGAACGTTTTTACTACCTTTATGGGATCCCGCTGTAAAAAGTCAGACATGTTTGTAAAATGTCTACTGAGGTTTATAAACACCTTCAGCAGCCTCACCAAAACATTTTACTCTAATATGAAAGAAAATGACTGAAAACATTGTTAGCCATTATTTCATAGGTTTACCCATAATTAATCAATTGAACTTACTGTGCACTCTGAAGGCTTATACCACATAAACTAAAAAAAAATATATTAATGTAATTAACTAGAGTCCTAAATCCAGGAGTAGGAGTGATAGTGCAAAGAGGGTTATTGACCTGACCTGGTTTATGTAGATTTTAATCGACCTAAGTGAAATTTTTAAAATATTTATTTTTTTTACCTTCTCTATATCTCCCAGGCCCTCCGTGTCGAGCAGAACTAGGGTGTGTTCTGGCTTCTTGGGATGAGGCACACACCACATCCAGATTCCCTTGGTGTGAGACCTCACTGTGGAGCCCAGAGAGAAGCCTGCAAAAGAAGGAGAGGATAAAAGGGAAAAGAGATTACTTAGTAGGTGTTTCTGGAAATTGAGATAATAGTTAACATAATTGAAGTTAAAAATACAACTGGCATGAATCTTAATTACAATCCTGGAAATAGGAAAATTAGATATCTAATACACACTGAAACATTCATTTTTTCTTAAAGTTCATTGAAAGCTTGCTGTCACTACATGAGCACTTTAATAAATATTTTATAAGTCATTATTATAGAAGTTAATTTTCTTTATTAACATTGTATTCCTTCCAGAAAGGGACACTTATACTCTAAGTATAGAATAAAAGTAAAGTGGGAAGAAAGAGTCAATTGACTGTAATCCTCCAAATTCAGTGTAAAGAGCCCATTAACGGACTGAAAGTTAGCTTTCAACATTCATTCTCGTCTCTAACTTTCTATTCTCACATCCCTAGGCTGGATGTTCTCAGTGTGTATGGACAGAAGGGGCTTAGAGCTTTCCTGGTGCCACTCACCGTTTTTCTTCCCAGCCAGCTTGTTCATCAGGTAGGATTTTCCTGTGCGATAGAGGCCCACAATTGCCACCACCACCACAGGCTGCGTGATTGCAGATAGGATCTTCAGAGCTTCTGGATTCACCACCAGCTGCCCTTTAGTGTTATCAATGAGGCTCAATGGGCCCGGCAAATCGATCTCTGGAGCCATGTCCAGGGTGTTGTTCCCTTGTGTGCAAGGAAAAAGATGAAATGGAAAGCAATTTTTAGGTAGCTAGCTATACTGAACTTTACAACATGGATTAAATTTTTGTTTTCTAGGCTTGAACTTTTTTTATATCATTTTTTAAAGCCCGGTTTCTCTTTAAGTCTGTCTTACAAATTGGTCCACTGGCTTTCTTTAAAAATAACTTTATTTTGAAATAGACTTACAGAAAAGATGTACAACGGGTATGGAAAGCTCCCATATATCATTTCCCCTAATGTTAAAATTTTACATAACCGTAGAACAAGGATTTTAACATTGATACAATGATAACTAATCTCATTGATACAATGATAACTAATCTACACTCCTTATTCACATTCCACCAGTTTCCCACTAATGTCCTTCTGCTCCATGATCCAGTCCAGGATTCCTCATTGCATTTAGTCATTATGTTTCTGTATTTTCCTTGAATCTTTGATGGTTCCTTATTCTTTCCTTGTCTTTCATGTCCTTGACATTTTAAAAGTTGACTGGCCTATGATTTTGTAGAATATCCCTCAGTTTGGGTTTTTTGATGTTTCCTTATTACTAGATTGAAGTTAGGCATTTTTTTTTGCAAATGTCACAGAAGTGATGTTCTGCCATTTTCAGTGTCTTGTATTAAGGGATTCATGATGTTGACATGACTTTTTCTGGTGCTGTGACCTTAACTTTGATCACTTGGTTAAGGTGTTCTCTGCCAGATTTCTCTACCACAAAGTATTAAGTACCATTTTGTCACTAAAAGGTACCATTTGGAGAGACAGTTGGAAGACTATGCAAATAAAGTTTCATCATACTTTCATAATTTTTTCAGTCACTATTTTTAGCATCCATTGATAATTCTTGCTTATAACTTACTGTGATGTTTGACTAAAGGTAATTTTCTATTCTCATCATTCCTTCTACATTTATTAGAGTTCTAATGTGAGCAAGAACTTCCCTTTCTCCTCTATTTATATTATTTACTTATTTAATCATTCAGTTGTATCAGTGTAGACCTATAGACATTTATTTTATCATATGGGTAACACTTTACTATCGCTATTTATCTCGTTGCTCAACTCATCCCAGATTAGTTCACTGAGAGCTCCTTCAAGCTAGAGCCCAGGTTCTTTGGACATGCTTCCATCATATTTTCAGTGCTTCTTCCCTTCTGGCATTACAATATATGCCAGGCTTATCTAATATTGTTTCTGATTCAGCCTTAGAATCGACCATTTCTCCCAAGGGCTCTGGTTGCTTTCATTGGATAATGGTACATAGACACCAAGATTATCACACTAGGTGTAGTCATTACTTCTAGGCCCTCTCAGGGGGAAAGTTAAGAAATCTGTTTGTGTACTGGCACATGAAAACACACATCTACATTTATTTCCCATCTTTCCATTTCTATATATAAGCTTGAGTTTCTTCCGATATTTCTAATTCCAATTCAACAAAACAAAATGTATTCATGCTTTCCCCTTGTTTTTAAAACATTTTCTCTGAGTATGTCATTATACATAATAAATTCAGTTATTTGCTCAATTCTAGTACATATAATTGGTTTTAAAGTTGCTAACTCATAAGTCTTCGAATGATAAATTTGCTAACTACAGTGCATTATTAGTTAACAGTTCTTCTTGTCTTTGGTCTTACATATACAGTCAAAACACCGTATTCCAAAGTTTCTTAGACTACCTTTTCTTTCTCTGTTCTCTTTGGTGCGGTTAAATTATTTATTTGTAAATTACTTAGGTTCATTTGTTGGTTGATTTTAAGTATGTATTTATTTTGAGTATACGAAATATCATAGTGCTGAAAGTCAGAGCTTTACAACAAGCTGTAGTCAGAGAAGTGTCACTTTCCTTCATCCCATTCCAGCTGTCTTTCTATTCTTTCCACTTGATGCCCACTTATCCTCCATAGATATCCAATCTTGTTAGTTTCTAGTTGACCTTTCTTGGACATTCTTTTCATTAATGAGCATAGACATGTATATTTTCTTATTCACACTTTCTAACATAGAGATCACATCATATAGAAATATGGGAATCTCTTCGTATCAGTTCATAGGAAGATTTCTCAATTCTTTTCACAGGCATCTACTCCATTTATGTGGACATACCACAATTTATTCAACCATTCTTTTAGGTATAGACATTTAGATTGTTTCTAATATTTAGCAATTACAAACAGTGCTACAATGAAAACCTCTGCTAACTTTGTGAGTGTGTATTTTTATATTGCTATAGGAGTAACTTTAGGATAGTGTTCTATAAGTGAGATTTCCGGGTCAAAAGGTAAGAGCATTGTATTTTGTTGATATTGCCAAGTTCCTCTCCAGAAGGAGGTACAAAGGTTGAATTCCCACTAGATCATCTTGTATCTCATTGTTCAGAAAAAGAATTTTTTTCTAGATATGTCACATTTTCTGAATTAATTACAAAATTTTCTTTGGAAACTTTTCACTTTCACATTTAGATCTTTGGACTGAGCAAAGCTGAGCTCGCTGAGCTCACGTACATAGTAATAGGAACTTTTACCTGGGGAATCTTGTGTCATACATATCTCCACACTTTGAAACACAGATACCATTCTAACCCAGCCTTGCTCCTGATTTCTTCCAAGCCCCTCTGTGGACAGGGTTTGGTCAGATTGTGGGACTCAGGTTACCCAATGGCTTCTTCCTGTCACTATACAGGAAGCCCTTTGAGCTATAGCAGGACATCACAGGTTCTTAATATTTGCTGTGAATCAGCATTCACCTGTTATTCACTCAAGCTTGATATCTCAAATCTAACATGTAGAAAATCTGTTGATTTTTTACTCAATTATGTTACCAGATTTTAACCTCTCTGTGTTTTAAGATTGATTCTTTATTACCTGCATGTATATCAGTTTGCATATTGCTTTCAATTATTTCAGGTAATGAGGCCAGCATCAGGAAACATTCTCTGATGAACCAGGGCTTGTTTTTTTCTGACTTCTCTTTCATGTAAAGCAGTATATACACAATTGTAGGAAAAGCCTGTTTAACCAGGCCTTGACAATTTGACAATTTTGTAAATTTAAAATGAGTGACAAGCCTTCCTGTAGTAAATCTTAATTTGTGTTTTTGCCTTGAATATCTTAATCCCTGTTACTTAAAATGATCATGATATAAAATTTATAATTTCTTTGATGTGCCATCATAGACTGTAAGCATTACAGCTTTCCTTCTTCTATAATAAAGAGTGCTTTGTTTATAACATGGAGTTGATTACTTCTGACTTGCTCTGATGAAGGCTTATATCTCATTATCTATTTCCCCTCTCTTCAGGGGACAATGGCAAAAAAGCTATTTATTTTTCTGTGATCAGGACTCGTTTTCTCTTACAGCAATGGCCCATAGAGACTTCTGGCAAGACTTCTGTTTCATTTTATAGCATGATGTATACCACCTTAAAATGGAAATCAATCAACGACTGACTCGGAAAAGTAGCTGCACAAAGATTGTATAAGCTCCCTAATTATGATAACTTGTTCCCTCTCTTTGCAGATCCCGAGTTGCCTACCTGCATTTACCTAGAGCTATAAAAGTGGCAATAATGAATGTGATGGAGCCCTAACTTTATTAAGCAGATGCTAATAATGATAAAGTTAGTTTAAGATGGTGTCAAGAAAGAAATAACAATTTAAAAACATTCCCGTCTCTCTATGTAGGCTCCACCTCTGCTGGAGCCTATTTCACAGCAGGAGCAGAGGGCACTAAGGAACCTGCAGCCACTTGATAGGGCCAGGATTTTATGTGGACTTATGTCCCACAGCTGGCTCAGCTGCGGCCTATTGTGGCAATGGTCAGTTTAGATAAAACTGATGAACCCTGGTAAACATTTTCCCATCCCTGCCCCAGTCTTACCCGGATCAGAGATCCTTTAGCGTTGGAAATAAGGTTGTTTCAATGTGAAAGTCGAATTCTTTTCCTCCTCTCTTTTCTTCTGAGTTTGGCTGCACTGCTTTCTCCCTCTTTTTTCTCTCACAGTAACTGTGGACTGTTACTTTACCCCTCCAATGTCCTGGGGCTTCCCAGGTTTTCTTCAGAGACCTGACGGGAGACAAGGAAAAGAGGTAACCTCTGCAAATAAATGGGCTAATATGAAACTGAAAGTATCAACTAAAGCAGTGACTCATTCACCATGAAAAGAATTGTTGACAGCTGTGCTAGTAAGAGGGTTTGTCATGATTTCTCAACCAGGAATTTCCCATTTTATTATTGGGAAAGATCTTGGAGACTGCTTGCAATATTAAGTTTTAAAAACCCTTACATTGGGTCATTTAAAATAGTGCTATTTATCTCATGTTTGTGGGTGAGTTTGAGAAGCATGTGGATGAGAAAGCCTCATATAATATTTTCTTCGGTCCAATTACCTTGAATATTAGCTTGAGCACTGTTAAGTGCCCTGAGGGAATATCCATGTCTTACATACCTTTGAATTATCAGCACCTAACCCAGGTCCTGACACTTAACGTTTAATAAATAATAAATAATGATGAAGGTAACTCTCATTTATTGCACACTTGATACAGACACAGTGATAACTTCTTTATATAAATCAGACCATTTTATTCTTATTTTGTATTTGTTTATTTTTTAGAGACAAGTTCTTTCTGTGTTGTCCAAGCTGGAGTGCAATGACATAATCATAGTTCATTCTAATCTCAAACTTCTGGGCTTAAGTTATCCTTTTGCCTCAGCCTTCTTGATAGGTGGGACTACCAATGAGACATCATACCAGCTTGTGTGTGTGTGTGTGTGTGTGCGCGCACGCGCGCACGCGTGTCAGGGGGGTAGATATGAAGTCTCACTATGTTGTAAGGCTGATCTCCAACTCCTGGTCTCAAGTGATTGTCCTGCCTTGCCCTCCCAAAGTCCTGGGATTACAGGTTTGAACCACGGCACCCATTTCCCCTTGCATTCTACAATAATTTCACTACAATGTTACCAAGAAATTTAACAAC
This sequence comes from Chlorocebus sabaeus, assembly GCF_047675955.1. NCBI lineage: Eukaryota > Metazoa > Chordata > Mammalia > Primates > Cercopithecidae > Chlorocebus > Chlorocebus sabaeus. Next base: position 47,734,722 of record NC_132923.1, on the reverse strand, counting down.
TTGTTTTTTTTTTTTTTTTTTTTTTGAGACGGAGTCTCGCTCTGTCGCCCAGGTTGGAGTGCAGTGGCGCAATCTCGGCTCACTGCAAGCTCCGCCTCCCGGGTTCACGCCATTCTCCTGCCTCAGCCTCCCGAGGAGCTGGGACTACAGGCGCCCGCCACTGCGCCCCGCTAATTTTTTCTATTTTTAGTAGAGACGGGGTTTCACCATGGTCTCGATCTCCTAACCTTGTGATCCGCCCGCCTCGGCCTCCCAAAGTGCTGGGATTACAGGCGTGAGCCACCGCGCCCGGCCAACAACTTGTTAATATTACAGAGCTACCAAGTAAGATTTGAACCCAAGTCTTCCTCTAAAACCCATACCATCAACCACTTCACTAAAATACCTCTGTGTTTGGTGAGTGAACAACAATAACGTTTCTTATTTATCTATTACTTTCTAGGCCAGATTATTTACATATATTATTTAAACAACACAATTCTGCTTCAAAATATGGGGTGTTTGTTATTCCCCTTGTCCAAGGAGGAAAAAGAGAAAGAGATTAAGTAGTGTTTAACTAAAGCCATTGAGCAACTTCAAACTAGCAAGTCATTACGTGAGATTCTAACTTGAAAAATCAATTTAATTAATATCACATTATATCTCTGTTCCATGCTGTCTCTAAAAGAAAGAGAAAAAAAATAAACAATGAGAGAGGAGAGTAGGATCGTGTGTGTGTGTGTGTGTGTGTGTGTGTGTGTGTGTGAATATTGGTGACATTGAAAGTGAAAGTAGAGCAGGGTTATTTCAAAATAGAAGTAATTCTAGGAAATCAGCTGCTTTTTCTCTTCTCAACAATAAAATCTATTGTTTATGTCAGGGAACCATAAAATAGCACCAGGAACAATTGAATCTTTGTGTTAAGGGTAAATGAAGATGAATACTTGTTTATTAGCTAGAGGAGCCCTTTTTTTCCTAAGTTTCTGGCCCTTCCTTCACTATGCTGAACATTGTAATTGCCCTGTGAGTCAAAGGCAGTGACTTCATTCCGTGGTGATTATCGTAGGTGAGAAGCTTGAAGAAACAGGAACCATGTGCTGTCCAGTCCCTCAAAGAGGACAGAGTAAATTCAGACAAGTGTGCATGTTCTTTCTAATTCAGTGACTCCCTTCTGCACTAGTTTCTAAAATTGTGTCCTTTATTTTGAGAGCTCTAGAAATTGGGAATACAGTGAGGATATGGTAAATTGGGGCCATATTAGAGGGTAGCTTATGTACTTAGCTCACACCTGAGCTTATGTGGTGGGTTTTGTGCTTGGAAATAAAGATAAGTTGATGAAGAAGACCTAGCATCTGAGATCAAAGGTAGTAGACAAGGGTAAACGCATTTTCAATGTTACAATTATATAACATCTTCAATGGTAAGAGTGACAAGATGGTGCTATGGCAAAACCAAGAAGGGCATCTCATCCAGCCTTGGAAAGTTAGGAAGTAGGACACTTTAAGGATGAGCAGGGGCTGAGAAATAACAGATACAGGGTGAGGAAGCAGGGTTTTAAGAAATCTTTGTCCCTTTTGCAAAGGCCCTCAGTCAAAAGGATATGCCCAGCTTATGGACTTTTAAGGAGTTTGAGTTCATTCAAGTACTGAGAACTAGAAAGCCAAAACAAATTCCTAAAATGTTGAGCTGAAAAAAAAATTTCCTTCTACTTCATTGTCTTTATAAATGTGGGACAGCATTTAGAGACCATTCCAAGAAACATCCCAGGGGACTTTGTATCTGAAAATATACTTTGGAATAAACTTTGAAATCTTTATTGAAAAGTCATAATAAAAATGAAATTAGGATGCATGTCCTGTGCCCTTTTTAGTTCCTTGTTCTGATGAGCTGGCTTTTCCTGTTGAGCTGACTTATGCTATTTCTAGTGGTATTAATCACTTCTTCCTATCATGGGAACTCCCCCATCCAATCATTATTATTTTGTTTTTAATTTTGATAATTGTTTTTATCCATGTTTGAATACATATCCTTAATACATTCATATAAAATATTAAAGGCACAGAAGATCACAAAGTCTGCTTTTTTATGGTGGATTAGCATATAAAAAGTACTTTCGGCTCCCTGAGAGGCTGGATGGAGGTGGAGGCTATGTGCTTGCGGTGTTGGTAAAGGTGCTACAATAGAATGTAATTTACTATGGTGCTGAGGTCACCCTGGTTAATGCTTCCTGCATGAAGGGGACAAATGTATAGAAAGCCTCAAGAGAGAGGGACGAAACCATATTGCCAAAAGAGTGGAAGACTTCTGGAGTGCACAAATCAGAGGAATTTTTTCTCACTTCATGACGCCTTGGAAGAGGAAAGAACGAGAGATTTTCATAAGAATTTGCAGTCAGTGCTTGGCCTCCCAAAATCTTGAAAGAATTAGATCAAAGATCAAATCCATGCTGCGGCAGCAATTCTTTATAACTAAATGGAGCTCCCTATATGGAATGCAAGAAATGAAGACTTTATAAGTAGTATAGAATCCTTTAATATATCATTTTTTTCAACTAAGTATGTTATATTTGTGTTCATCTTGACAATCTTATCTTTGTTTCGCTTTTGGTATGTCTGACAACCCAGTTTAAGAGTGATTATTCCAGTCCTTGATAAAAGAGTCTATATAGTGGATTTGGAGTTATGAAATACAAGTTGAGGTCATAACTTGGCAACCTAACGGATGATCTTGAGCAAATAGATTAATCTTCCTATCTTCCTTTTATTATCCATAAACCGAAGATAACATTTGTCCTTCAAGGTTATAGTAAGAACTAAATGAAATCTGTATTTGTTAACCTAAAGCACTCAACAAAGACAATAAATATAACAATGCAATCAATTTTTATAAAAAAATAAAGGCACAGAAGAATATATGATGTGAAATGAGTTATCTTCTCATTTCTCACCTCAAACATTCAGGTTCATCCCTGCTGTGACCATGTATACTAGATTATTTTCTATTTTTCCAGAAGGAGATAATAATATATGCACACATTTATTATTTTCTAAATTCAGTGGTAGTAATTATACATGTTTCCTGCATCTTTTTTTTTTTTTTTTTTTTACTTATGACACATCTTGGAGACTTCTCATATTAGTTCAAATAGAGCTTCTCTCTTCATTTTAGTAGCTGTAGAGTATCCCTTTACAAGTATTTCCCAAGATTTCCCTTATCAGTACCTGAAAGAGGGACTTTAATGTTTTTTTTCAGTCCTTTGACATTACAACAATGCCACAACATAAATACTATTACACATAAAATTTTCGATTTGAGTAAATCAATCTATATGATAGATTTCTAAATGTGGAAATGCTAGATCAAAAGTATGTGCACTTAAATATTTCATATATGATTCCAACAGTTCACACTCTTATTAGCAAATATGAGACACTGACAATATCCTCAAACCCTTGCCAGCTCAGTGCCCTGTCAAACTGTTCTTTCATGCCCATGATAAATTGAAGCAAGAACCTTATAGTTTTTCTTTGCACAACTTTTATTGTCAGTAAAATTAAATGTTTTTATCATATTTTTGCCTGTTTAAAATATGTGGTGTTACTCTCTTCTCACTGATTTACAAGAGCTAATTATAACTTAAATTATCTCTGTGACTATAACATTAATTGAAAATAATTTCTTCATCTTACCATTTGTCTTTTTGCTTTATTTAAATCTTTTCTAGGATAATTTTATCTTCTAACTTGTTCCCCATTTCTATTAATTATTACTTCAGTCAAAATTAAGTTTGTTTTTATGAACTTCAGGCCATAATATTCTTTGAAATTTGCTTTTTAATTTTAAACTTTTCTTAAATGAAACTGCAATAACACATATACTTTTTTTTAAAATTTATTTATTATTATTATACTTTAAGTTGTAGGGTACATGTGCACAACGTGCAGGTTTGTTACATATGTATACTTGTGCCATGTTGGTGTGCTGCACCCATCAACTCGTCATTTACATCAGGTATAACTCCAAATGCAATCCCTCCCCCCTCCCCCCTCCCCATGATAGGCCCCGGTGTGTGATGTTCCCCTTCCCGAGTCCAAGTGATCTCATTGTTCAGTTCCCACCTATGAGTGAGAACATGCGGTGTTTGGTTTTCTGTTCTTGTGATAGTTTGCTAAGAATGATGGTTTCCAGCTGCACAAAGAAGACATTCATACAGCCAACAGGCACATATACTTTTAAAATGAGCAACAGTGTTACACCATTTTAACAAAAGAAACCTCATTTCATAATTTTCTTACCAGGATTTCTCAGCCTATTACATAAAAGAGCTAAGAATTTTCATCCCTAAATCAACTAACTTAGCAGCCCCAGGTAGCACTGCAATAAACATATTGCCAGCCACATCAAGAATCTGTGAAAACACTGAGGGCTCTTCATTTTCAGCTGCTTCAATCTCTTCTTTCAGTCGATTAATCTCTTCATTTAATGACTCAAATATCTCTTTGAATCCTTCAGTAAGTGGTTCTTCTAGGACCTATAAAAGTAAAAGAGCCTACTTTGGAAAATTCCCAATTTTTAAGAGTCAGAGTTTTGTATTTAACAATTTCATTAAACACATGTCCATTTCTCTAACATCTTAGAAACTCTTTGATGGGTTTGTTTGACATTTCAGACGACTGGACCTGAATAGTGGAAGTATCCATGATTTACACCTTTGTGACATTTCCTCAGCACCATCTCACTGGAGGTAGGGAGGAATTTTGTTCCAGCACAATGAATGCCCTTCAAGAGGGAATGCAGGTTTAATTCTAATTGATTCCCCTTTTCACCAATGTAGCAAGGTCATGCTCATCTAGCAAATAATGGGGACTGCTGACCCTGTATAAAACACAGGTCGTCAAGTTCCAGGTTGGGACAAGGAATATATTTTACTCTAGTTGTATAGGATGGGCCAGGCAGATACAGAAACAAATGGAGCAATTTGAGATCATTCAGTATCATTTCATATTAAGCCAAATGTGATACTTTCATCCAGATGGATCTATTTTGGGTCCTTTTCATGGTTGTGCCAAGAATCCTAAGGGCTGGTGGACTAAGGTCCTAATTAATTGGGGCACAGTGAGACCATCCTATAATCACCACAAATAGCAGCCCAGCACCCTGGGGGATGTCATGTGTACTCTCCAAAGTCTAACGTGACAGAAAGTGCTGGAGTCTTGTAAACTTACAGACTTCAGTAGAATTCACATGTATTTGAAATTTAAGTGAAATATATACCTTTTGTGTTTCCTTCTGGAATCTTGACTGAGCTTAAAATTTTGGCCCTTCCCTAACTGAGGAACTGGCATTGTACCTCAAGCACTGCCAAGCTTCATCCAGACTCACCTTCAGCTTATGACTCAGCATCTTTCTCAGCTCTCTCATATAGTTTTCCCTTTCCGTCTCCATCTTCTTCTTAAGTTGGACTATGTTTTCCTGGAAGCTTCTCTCTTGAGCCTCCATCATTTGCTGCTGTTCCTTCTGTTTTTGTCTTAGCAGCTCCTGTTCCTTCTCAGCTGCCTCCTTCTTAGCCTGCTTAGCTGTTCCACAGAGGTTTTACAGAGAGAAGAAAATAACAGTCAGGTGGAAGAAGAACCATGATGGCTAAGTATATGGAGTCAGGAAGAGCTTCTCCCATTGAGAGAACAGACCATAGAGAAGACTGACAAACTCCAAGCAGGACTTCAGAACGAAGGCATTGAGAGTGGATGAAGGAAGGATGCAGACCCAAGGCTGAAGGGAGAGGAAGCTGGGAACCTTGCACAGGTGAGGTAAATTGGTGCGAAGTGGCCCACTCTCACCAGGGACCTCTAGAATCCTAGCTTTAAGAGACCCCACAACTCCCATAGATGTTTGAGCTGGCAAAGACAGCTGCTTGGAGAGTTGGTAGGGACAGGACTCTGGCCCGTGTGGAGCCTAGATATTTGGCACAGGACTGGCTGCAGTGGAGCACAACCAGGATCTCCCATCCCCCAAGGCTTGCCCTGCCCAAATATGTGACTTTGGGTTTTGCCAACTATTGGTCCTGGATAGAACTGGGCTATCTTGCCTGTGGGATGGGTCCAGTATGATCTGAGCATCTCCAAGTCTGCTAGCCTCTCTCATGGTCCCTGCCTAATTGCATCCACTTAAAGTGCAACGTCAGATGCCAAACCGAAGCACTTTCCAGCAGCCATCACCATATCTTCTTTGCTGACATACCCTACCTAACCATCATAGAGCTTCAGCAGATGGGCTAACACCAGCGTGCACTCAATGCACCCTCTCTCCAGTGTTTCGCTGGCACACACTCGCTTGCAGCCTCTCACCACCACTTTGCTGGTACACACACCTGTGCAGACCCTGTCAACATGCCACCACCAATGCACATGCACAGAACCTGCAGCACAACTGCCCTGCTGCTGCTGCTGCTCACCCATGACCTTGGACCCCGCTGCCACTGCTCTGAGAAAGTACTTTTGCCAGCACCCCTCATTGGCGTGTTGTTGCCAGTTAACCAGGAACAAGTTGCCCCCTGCAGCACAGCAGGTGCTTAACCTAGAGGGGCCAGAGAACAAAGCCATGGGCCTGGTCCCAGCCTACTAAGGTTCAAGCCCCCAGCCCAGGAGTGCTGATCTGAGCCTTGGCCCCTTGAAATCATCCAGAATAAAACAACTTGGTCAAATGAACCCAACTTATACCAGTTGAATCTTCAAGAGAATAAAATAATATAAAAGCCAAAAACCCATAATAGAAACAGAAACTTCAAAGACGAAAGGAGTATCAGCCCACACAGATGAGAAAGAAACAGTGAAAGAACTCTGGCCTTTTACCTCCAAATGAGTCCACTAGCTCCTCAGCAATAGTTCTTAATCAAACTGAAATGACTGAAATAGTAGACATGGAATTCGGAATCTGGGTAGCAATGAAGATTATCAATATTCAGGAGACAGTTGAGATACAGTCCAAGGAATTGAAGGAATTCAGTAAAATAACTCAAGAGCTAAAAGTTGAAATAGCTATTTTAAAAAAGAGCCAAACTGATTTGATAGAGCTGAAAAATATACTACAAGAATTTCATAATACAATCAGAGTATTAAATGTAGAATAGACCAAGATAAAAAAATAATCTCAGAGCTCAAAAATGCATTTTTCAAATCAACTTAATCAAACAAAAATAAAGAATAAAAAAGAATGAACAAAATCTCAGAGAAATATGATATTGATATTATGTAAAGAGACCAAACCTATGACTCATTGGCACCCGTGAAAGAGAGGGAAAGATAGCAAGCGATTTGGAAAACATATTTCAGGATAATGTCCATGAAAATTTCCCCAATCTCACTAGAGAGGTTGACATTCAAGTTCAGGAAATCAGAGAAGCCCTGTGAGATCCTATACAAGATGACCATCCCCAACACATGTGAGATGGTCATCAGATTTTCCAAGGTCAGCGCAAAAAAAATAAAAAAATAAAAGGCAGCTTGAGAAAAGGGGCAGGTCTTCTACAAAGGGAATCCCATCAAGCTAACAGTGGAACTTTCAGAAGATACCCTACAAGCCAGAAGAGACTGGGGACCTATAGTCAGCATTTTTACAGAAAAGAAATTCCAAGGAAGAATTTCATATCCAGCCAAACTAAGGTTCATAAGAAAAAAAAAATCCTTTTTAGACAAGCAAATGCTAAGGGAATTTGTTACCACCAGACCTGCCTTACACAAGCTGCTGAAAAGAGCGTTAAACATGAAAATGAAAGACCAATATTGGCCATGACAAAAGCACACTTCAGTACGTGGATCATTGACACTACAGAACAACAACAAAATCAAGTGTGGATCAAACCCACACAAATCAATATTAACTTTGAATGTAAAATGGCTAACCACCCCAGTTAAAGGCACAGAGTGGCAAGTTGCATAAAGAAATAAGATCCAACTGTCTTCTATGTTCAAGAGACCAATCTCACATGCAATTACACCAATAGGCTCAAAGAAAAGGGATGAAGAAAAATCTATCAAGCAAATGGAAAACAAAAAGAGCAGAGGTTGCTATTCTTATTTCAGACAAAACAGACTCCAAACCAATAATGACCAAAAAGGATAAAGATGGGCATTACATAATCGTAAAAGTTTCAATTCAACAAGAAGACTTAATTATACTAAATATGTATGCACCCAATATTAGAGAATCCTAGAGTCATAAAACAAGTTCAGAGAGACTTATGAAGAGACTTAGATAACCACACAATAATAGTTGGAGTCTTCAACACTTCACTGACAATATTAGACAGATCATTTAGGCAAAAAACTAACAAAGATATCCAGGACCTAACATGACACTTGACCAAATGGACCTAACAAACATCTACAAAACACTCCGCCCAACAATAACAGAATATACATTCATCTCATCTGCACATGGCACATACTCTAAAATTGACCCCTTGCTCTGCCATAAAGCAATTCTTAACAAATTTTTTTAAAAAAACCCAAATAATACCAATGCTCTCAGAGCACAATGCAGTAAAAATAGAAATCAACACAAAGAATATCTCTCAAAGCCATATTATTACATGAAAATTAGAAAATATGCTTCTGAATGATTTTGGGGTAAACAGTGAATTTAAGGCAGAAATAAATTATTTGAAATTAATGAAAACAAAGATACAACTACCAGAATCTTTGAGACACAACTACAGCAGTGTTAAGAGGAATGTTAATAGCACTAAACAACTACAGCAGAAAGTTAGAAATATCTCAAATTAACAACCTAACATTACACCTTGAGGAACTAGAAAAACAAAAGTGAACCAAGCACAAAGCTAGCAGAAGACAAGAAATAACCAAAATCAGACTTGAAGTGAACAAAATGGAGACAAGAAAAACCATACAAAAGATCAATGAAAACAATGGTTCTCTGGAAGAATAAATAAGATGGATATACTTCTAGTTAGACTAATAAAGAACAAAACAAGAGAAGATCCAAATAAACACAATAAAAAAATGACAAAAGGGACATTGCTACCAACTCCACAGAAATACAAAAAATCCTCGGAGACGATTATGAACACCACTATGCACACTAACCAACACTAACCAAGAAACCTAGAAGAAATGGATAAATTCCTGGAAACATACAACCTCCCAAAAGTGAACCAGGAAGAAATTGAAACCTGGAATAGTCTAATAACAAGTTCCAAAATTGAGTCAGTATTAAAAAGTCTACCAAGTAGAAAAAGTCCTAGACCAGACAAATTCACAGTCAATTCCACCAGACATAGAAAGAAGAGCTGATACCAATTCTACTAAACTATTCCAAAAAAATGGGGAAGAGGGAATCTTTCCTAATACATTCTATGAGGCCAGCATCATTCTGATTTTAAAAACCTGGCAGAGACACAACAAAAAAAGAAAAATGCAGGACAATATTCCTGATGAACATGGATGAAAAAATCTTCAACAAAATACTAGCAAACCAAATCCAGCAGCACATTAAAAAGCAAATCCACCACTGTCAATTAGGCTTTATTCCTGGAATGAGAGGTTGATTCAGCATATGCTAATCAATAAATTGATTCCTCACACAAACGGGACCCAGAACAAAAATCACACGATCATCTCAGTGGGCACAGAAAAGGCTTTTGATAAAATTCAATATTTCATGTTAAAATATCTCAACAAACTGGGCCTCAAAGGAACATACCTCAAAATAATAAGAGCCATTTATGAAAAACCCACAGCCAACATCATACTGAATGTGAAAAAGCTGGAAACATTTCACTAGAGAACCAAAAAAGGACAAGGATGCCTACTCTCACAATTCCCTATCCAATGTGGTACTGGAAGTCCTAGTCAGAGAAATCAGGCAAAGGGGAAAAAATAGTTATCCAATAGGAAGAGAGGAAGTCAAACTATCTCTCTTCATAGACAATAGAATTCTGTACTTAGAAGACTCCATACTTTCTGCCCAAAGGCTCCTCCATCTGATAAACTTCAGCAATGTTTCAGGATAAAAAATCAATGTACAAAAATCAGTAGCATTTCTACACACCAATAATGTCCAAGTTGAAAGTCAAACCAAGAACACAATCCTATTCACAATAGCCATTGTGAATAACCAAGAATAAAATACCTAGGTTTAATCAGGCAGGTGAAACATCTCTACAAAGAGAATTATAAAACACTGCTGAAAGAAATCTGAGACTGTAAAAACAAATGGAAAAACATTCCTTGCATATGGATAGGAAGAATCAATGTTGTTAAAATAGTCATACTGCCCAAAGTGATTTACATATTCAATGCTATTCCTATCAAACTATCCATGACTTTTTAAAAAATAGAATTAGTAAAAACTATTCTAACATCCACATGCAACAACAACAACAACAAAAAAAACTCGAGTAGCCAAGGCACTCAAAAGCAAAAAGAACAAAGCCAGAGACATCACACAACCTGACTTTAAACTATATTACAAGACTACAATAACCAAAATAGCATGGTGCTGGTCAAAAAACAAAACAAAACAAAACAGACACATAAACAAATGGAAAAGGTTAAAGAAAGCAGAAATAATACCACACACCTACAACTATCTGATCTTTGGTAAAGCTAACAAAAAAGGAATGGAGAAAGAATGCCCTACTCAATAAATGGTGCTAGGTTAACTGGCTAGCCTATGCAGAAGATTGAAACTGGACCCCATCTTCTCACTATATACAAAAATCAACTTGACAGGAATTAAAGATGTAAATGTAAAATTTAAAACTATAAAACCCCCAAAAGAAAACCTAGGAAATGCCATTCTGTACATAGGCACTGGCAAAGATTTCATGATGAAAACTTCAAAAGCCACGGCAACCAAACAAAAAATTAACAAGTGGGACCTAATTCAACTAAAGAGCTCATGCACAACAAAGGAAACTATCAACAGAGTAAACAGACAACCTACAGAATGGGAGAAAATATCTGCAAACTATACATCCGACAAAAATCTAATATCCAGAATCTATAAGGAAATTAAAGAAATTGAGAACAAAGCAAATAACCCCATTAAAAAAACAGGCAATGGACATTAACAGACATTTATCCAAAGAAGACATACACATGGCCAGCAAGCATATGAAAACATGCTCAACATCATAAATCATTAGAAAAATGCAAATAGAAACCACATGAGATATAATCTCATACCAGTCAGAAGGGCTGTTATTAAAAAGTCAAAAAATAATAGATGCTGGCATGGTTGCCAAGAAAAGGGAATTCTTATACACCACTAGTGGGATTGTAAATTAGTTCAGCTGCTGTGGAAAGCAGTTTGGAGAGTCCTCAAAGAACTTAAAACAGAACTATCATTTGACCCAGCAATCCCATTACTAGGTATATACCCAAAGGAAAATAAATCATTCTACCATAAAGACACATGCATGTGCATGTTCATCAGTACACTATTTGCAATAGCAAAGATGTGGAATCAACCTAAATGTTCATCAGTGGTGAACTGGATAATGAAAATGTTGTACATATATGCCTTAGAATACTACACAGCCATAAAATGAATGAAATCATGTTCTTTGTAGCACTGTGGATGCAACTGGAGGTCAATACCCTAAGAGAATTAATGCAGGACTAGAAAACCAAATACCACATGTTCTTACTTATGAGTGGAAACTAAATATTGAGTACACATGGACACAAAGGGTCCAATAGACACAAGGACCTATTTGAGGGTGGAGGATGGGAAGAGGGTGAAGATTGAAAAACTACCTATTGGGTACTGTGCTCATTACCTGGGTGATGAAATAATCTGTACAACAAATTCCCATGACACACAATTTACCCATGTAACAAACCTACTTGTGTACCCTCTGGACCTAAAATACAAGTTGGAAAGAAAAAAAAAAAAAAAAGGAAGTAACAGTCTTGTCTGAGTTCTATTCTCCTGAGTTCAGAGGCCAAACTGACATTGTAAAAAGCACCAAGGTGGGGAATTGAGAATCTCTGAATTCTCCCACTAGCCATGTCAGCAAGAGCATGTTTAAGAATGTTGTGGGAAGAAACTGAGTGGCTGAATGTTCAATCCCAACTCCCCTTGTTATTTTCAGTTTTAGCAGAGCATGTGTTCCCTATGAGAAGAAAGCTCCTGGTAGAAGGAAAATCCTTTTTTCTGAACATCAAGAGGGTATTACAAGAACCTACCCATTTGCCTGAAAGCTGAGCCCTATCCCTGTACCTGCTATGGCTTTCTCTCCAGCAGTGAGGGCTTTGTCTGACTGCAGGATGGATTCCTCTATAACCACCTGTGACTGCAGGAAGCTCTGGAGGACCTCGTTTGCCTGAAGAATCAAGAAGGAGCAAAGACCTGTCAGGCAGCAGAAATCTTGCCTTGTGATAAGGAAATTATTGTTCAACAAAGCCACAAATCTAACCTTGTAAACCTCACATTATTCTTAAGATTCCACAGCGGTTTCTTTCTTTCCATAGCCACAACAAAACGTCCAAGCTCTTTGTTGAGACATGAAAACCCTGTGCAGCAGCCTCCCTCATGCCTGTCCAGCCTCTTTTCCCAGGGATGCTGCTCACCACCCACCTCAGGGTGCAGACAACCAGATTTCTATGCAGTTCTACAAACCCACATCCTCCATAGTTTGCATTATTTGCTTTCTTTTTTCTTCTGCCTGAAAGCCTGTCTGCCCTTTTCAAATTAGGATAACCTCTATTGATACTTTACCTAATAGCTCTTACCTCGCTGGAAGCTTTTCTAGTCTAATTATTAATTAATTAATTAATTTACTTTTGATCACTGTTAAGAATGTTGATAATAGTTCACTAAAAGTAAACAATGTATTCAAATTTAATTTAAAAAGTTAAAACCTTAAAAAGACGGAACAGGTAACTATTTGGTCTATTTACAGGAGTAGCGGTGAATATAATGAAAAATTAAACAGTTGAGAAACTTTTTTTTCTTTTTTGAGACAGTCTCACTCTGTCACCCAAGCATAAGCTCAGTAGTACTATGACTTCAACCTTGAACTCCCGGGCTGAGTGCTGCTGCCTCAGCCACCTGTGTAGCTGGGACTGCAGATGTGTACTAATTTTATTTTTTATTTTTGTAGAGATGGAAGTCTTGTGATGTTGCTCAGGATAGTTGCAATCTCCTGGTCTTAAGCAATCCTCCTGCCTTGGCCTCCCAAAGCGTTGGGATTAGAGGTGTGAGCCACTGTACCTGGCCTGAGAAACTTTAAGAATTTGAAACTTTAAGGGAGTAACATGGTTGTCCAAAATGGGAAATTAACAATCACAGAAAATACAACACTGCATAGACTTAACAGTCACACATGGGAAGGAAAAAAAGGCATAAATACCTCAGCTAACATGTGATTAGTGACTGAAATTTGGGTGGGTGGGGCACATCACAGAAGGAAGGACCTAGGCATTTTTGATGTTATTTTCCTTGTTTCCTGCTTTCAAAAAAAAAAAAAAAAAAATCAGATTCATGGGTGTGTTAGGCCATTCTTGCATTACTACAAATACCTGAGACTGGGCAATTTATTTTTTTCTTATTGTGTGATTGTAGCTTATTCATTTTCATTGTGATATAGTATGCCATTATGTGAATACACCAGTTTACTTGTTCTATTGTTGATGGACATTAGGGTAAAATTTCAGTTTGGTGCTATTGTGAATGGTGCTGTTGTGACCATTTCTGTCCCAGTCTTTTAAGTGAATGTATATATCTAGGAATGGATTTGCTGGGTCATTCAGTATTTGTTTTTCAACTTTAGCAATTGAAACCAAACAGTTTTCCAAATTGATGTTCTGATTTATACCTCATTAGCAATGTGTCAGAATTCCAGTTGCTTCATATTCTTATCAACACTTGGAATTTTGACTTTTTAAATAGTAAACAGACACCTTCTTTTCATTTTGTGAGGAAATTGAAACTGAGATAAGTGAAATTACCTGACCTGTACTAGGCTTGGTTTTGAGAATGCAAAAGACCTTGCAGTTCAGAATTTAACCCTTTTTTCTCTTTAACTGGTAGGGACTTATGAAGTAAAAAATCATACTCAGATTTGATATACATATCTTTCCAAGGAGGATTGCAAGTAGTTATTTATTTTTATCTGATCTGTATTTAAAATAGTTTTTTGGACACTACTGTTGTAGGGTGTGTGAGCAATAATGATTTAGGTTTAGAGTTAGGATCTACATTTAATTTTTTTTTTATTTAACTTTTATTTTAAGTTCAGGGGCAATTTATAAAGCAAAGAGGTTTAATCGGCTCATAGTTCTGCAGGGTTTACAGGAAACATGGCTTCTCGTAAGGCTTCAGGAAGCTTTTACTCCTGGTGGAAGGTGAAGCAGGAGCTTGCATGTCACATGACAAAAGCAGGAGCAAGAGAGAGCGAGAGACAGAGTGGTTGGAGGAGGTGCCACACATTTTTAAATGACCAGACCTCCAGAGAACTCACTATCACGCAGACAGCAGCAAGCCATGTAGGATCTGCTCCCATGATCCCAACACCTCCCACGAGGCCTCACTTCCAGCATTGGGGATTACAATTCAATATGAGATTTGAGTGGGGACAAATAACCCAACTCAATCAATGGGGTTCACATGCAGGTTTGTTACATGACTATATTGCATGATAGTGAGGTTTGGGCTTCAGTCAAAACATTCACCCAGATAGTGAACATAGTACCCCAAAGATAGTTTTTCAACCCTACTTCCCTCCCTGCCTCCTCTCTCTTGTATACCCCAGTGTATATTGTTCCCATCTTTATGTACATGTGTATTCATTGTTTAGCTCCCACTTACAAGTGAGAACATGCAGTATTTGGTTTTCTGTTTCTGCATTAATTCACTTAATATAATGGCCTCCAGATGCATCCATTTTTCTGCAAAGGACATGATTTCATTCTTTTTATGGCTGGATAGTGTCTCAAAGTGTATATGCACCGCATTGTTAAAATCCAATCCACTGTTGATGGGCATATAGGTTGATTCTGTGTCTTTGCTATTGTGAATAGTGCTGTGATAACATATGAGTGCAGGTGTCTTTTTGGTAGAATGTTTTACTTTCCTCTGGGACTATACCCAGTAATGGGATTGCTGGGCTGAATAATAATAATAATTCTATTTTTAGTTCTTTAAGAAATCTCCAAACTGCTTCCCACAGGGGAATTTACAATTTACAATCCCACCAGCAGTGTATAAGCATTCCCTTTTCTCTACAACTTCACCAGTATCTGCTATTTTTTCCTTTTTTAATAATATAGGCTAATTTCTAATTTTGTTTTACAAGTTTTTTGAAGTTGATTGATAAATAAAAATTATGTTTAAGAGGAACAGCACAATATTTTGATATATGTATACATTATGAAATGGTTACCATTATCAAGCTAATATATTTGTATCTCATGCAGTTATCTATTTTTGTATGTGTGTGGTGGGAACACAAGGAACCATTCTCTTAGCAAATTTCTAGTATGCAGTACATTGTTTTAACTATAGTCACCAGGCTATACACTAGGCATCCAGAACTTATTCATCTTATAACTGAATGTTTGTACCTACTGCCCGCTATCTCCTCTTTCCTCCCACTCCTCTCCCCCTGGTAACCACCCATTCTACTGTGACTTTCACTAATTTTTTTTTTTTTTTTTTTTTTTTTTTTTTAGACGGAGTCTCGCTCTGTCACCAAGCTGAAGTGCAGTGGTGCGATCTCAGTTCACTGCAACCTCCGCCTCCCGGGTTCAGGTGATTCTCCTGCCTCAGTCTCCTGAGTAGCTGGGACTACAGGCATGCACCACCATGCCAGGCCAATTTTTTTATTTTTAGTAGAGACAGGGTTTCACCATGTTGGCCTGGATGGACTTAATCTCCTGACCTTGTGATCTGCCTGCCTCAGTCTCCCAAAGTGCTGGGATTAGAGGCCTGAGCCACTGTGCCCAGCCAGCTTTCACTCTTTTTAAATAATTTCACATGAAGTTGCGTTATACAAATATCTTTCTAAGAATGGCTGATTTCACTAAGCATAATGTCCTCCAGGTTCATTCATGTTGTCGCCAGTGGTAAGATTTCTTTCTTTTTAAGGCTGAATAATACCTGATTTTATATGTCTATATTTACATATAGATATGCATATATATCACATTTTCTCACTTGCTCATTTGTGGATGGACACAGGTTGTTTTCATGTCTTGGCTATCGTGAATTACGCTGCAATGAACATGGGAGTGAAAATATCTTTGAGATAGTGACTTTAGTTCCTTCAGAAATACAACCAGAAGTCCACCAATAGCTGTTAAACTAATAAATTCAGTAAAGTTGGAGGATACAAAATTAACATACAAATTCAGCTGCATTTCTATGCACTAAGAACAAACTATATGAAAAAATAAGAAAACAATCACATTTATAATAGCATCAAAATAATAAAATGCTTAGGAATAAATATAACCAAAGAGGTGAAAGATCTGTACACTGAAAATCATAAAATGCTGATGAAATTAACTGAAGATGACATAAAGTAAATGGAGAGATATTCTATGTACATTGATTGGAAAAATTAATATTGTTAAAATGTTCATACTATCTTAAAAATCTACAGATTTACACAATATCTATCAAAATTCCAATGCTGTTTTTTCACAGCAGTAAGTAAACCAATTATAAAATTCACATGGAACCATAAAAGACCCCAAATAGCCAAAGCAAGAAAAACAAAGCCAAAGGCATCATAGTATGTGACTTCAAATCTACTACAAAGGTATCAAGTAGCACAATGCTGGCATAAAAACAGACATCTAACTCCATGGAACAGAATAGAGAGCCAGGAAACAAACCCACATGTTTACAGACAAAGACTTTAAAAAAACATGTGCCAAGAGTACACCAAGAGAAAAAGGTAGTATCTTTAATAAATGGTGGAATGGTGGTAGGAAAATGGAACCCTTGTACTACACACAAATGTCAACTAAAAATTGGTTAAAGATTTAAACATAAGATCAGAGACTGTAAAACTCTTAAGAGAAAACCTGGGAAATACTCCTAGACACTGGTCTTGGCAATGATATTTTTGAATTTCACCCCAATAGCACAGGCAACAAGTGCTAAAAGAAACTAGCGGGACTACATCAAACTAAGTTACCACTCAATAGAAAAAAGAAAGGAAAAAAGAAAAAACATACAGAATAGAACATATTTGCAAACCATATATCTGATAAGTGCTTAATATCCAAAATGTATACGGAGCTCATATAACTCAATAGCAACACAACAAAATGAAATACAACAAAACTGATTTTAAAAAAATGAGCAAAAGACCTGAACAGACATCCCTCAAAAGAAGACATTTAAATGACCATCAAGTATGTGAAAGCATGTTCTGCATCACTAAACTTCAGAGAAATGCAAATGAAAACCATAATGAGATATCACCTCACACAGAATGATGATTACCAAAAAGTCAAAAGATAACAAGCGTTGGCAAGGATGTAGAGAAAAGGGAACGCTTAGACACTATTGGAAGGAACACGAATTAGTATAGTCATCATAGAACACAGGACAGTTTCCTCAAAAAGAAAAATCATGAGTTTCCAATGGCTTTTAAGTACATAGATCAGCCCATCAGCTCCACCACTTGTTGACTGTGTCATCTTAGGAACTTTATTAGCCTCTTCGTGCGTTAACATTTCTCAATTGCCTATGCGGAAGATAGTAGTAATTAATTTACATTATTCTGAGAATGAAATTGATAATCCAACAAAATCACCTAAAACAATATCTGATACACAAAATGAATGCTCAATGTCTATGAACCTTTCTGTTGATCATCACCATCATCATCATCACTATCAATGTATACCAGTATGATAAGCATAAACACTCCATATCCAATTGAGTATTAATTTGTCCATCTTGTGTAAGACCATAAACTTCTGAAAACAAAGCTTTTCGTTTCATAGTGTATTTTCTGTATTTAGCACAAAAACTATCACATTATTTGACAAATAAAAGAAATGGTTTGTTTCACCTGGACTTCTGATTCTAAATCCTCTTTGGGAAAAAAATAGTTCTGTTTTAGTAAGAGTAGCTAAATAATTGTGGATTTTAAGATTTAAAACATCAAGGTATTGTCGTGCTTCACTTTTTGTCCATATGGTGCTCTGTTCTTAGATTTTCAGAAGGGGCAACAAGGACCCTCTGACTATCTTCTGTCATCCATTCCCTTCTCCCCTTATTCCTCACCTTAATTCCTTTTCTGGGCACTAGTGTATAGTCCTGTTCAATCTTCTTTTTTGCTTCTAAGTAGATATTGTGCCCTCCAGGAACAAAGAAAGTTCCCCTTGAAATACTTTCCATCAAGAGCTCTGAAAGCCGCTTAAGCTCAGCCTGGCAATATTTGGCAGATGCCTCTTCATTCTGCAGCACAAAGTCTTCCTTCTTTTTCTCCATGGTGTCCTGCCAGAAAAGTGTAGGGGAAAAAACAGTAGAAAGAAGCTGTTAGAAGGGAAGGTCCAACTGTGATCCTCTTGGAAGAAGTAGTCTGATGGCCTCAGAGCAGACTGAGATATGGTGTAGACCAAGAGTCAGAAGACTTGTTTTAATTCCAGTTTAAATCAGCTCTCTGCATGACCTGTGGAAAGTTCATGAACTCTATCTTTCCTTCAGCAAAAGATGATCAACGGTGATCTAACTATGAAAAATAAGCAAGGGACAATTCAGTTGTGGCAGTAGTAGTGTCCTTAGAGAGCATGGATTGCTATGGATAAAATGTGTACACAGAAAATCAACCCTTCTGGTATAATCACATCCCAGTAATGACTTGATTGTACTCTGAACAGAGCTTGGAACTCTTTTGAAATTCTTCCAAAAGGGATCTTAACATGTGAAGATATGGGAACATTATTATTTTTTGCTTACACTTGTAAGCTATGATTGCATCTGGGTTTTCTCAATATGTACTAAGAGATTTCTGTCACTTGTGGACTGGTAATAGACAGACTGAAAGAAGGTTATTCAATAACAGTGCCAACGGCAGATTTAAGATATCTCCCAGGATTTCCCCTCCAAAGTTTCCACACTCTCCATAGTCCCTGGGCTTATTAATATGATGGAGTGTACTCCAGTGTTTAGGTAACATTATATGATATCTGTTGACTTTTAGAAATGGAGAGTATTCAAGTAGTACTGAGTATACTCAAGAAAGTATGTAAGAATTACCATATCACATGAGCTCTTTGAAAGCAGAGCTTTTTTGTTTACCTTGAGGCAGAAGAGGAAGCCAGAGAGATTAGAAACAAGAGAAACATCTGATGTATCATTGCTGACTTGAAGATGGAGAGAGGTTCCCCTGAGCATACAGGTAAGAAGTAAGCTCAATCAACACCTTGTTTTCAGCTTGTGATACACTGAGGGGAGCACACAGATGCCCTAAAAAGAACTTCTGACTTACAGAGCTGTGAGCTTATGCATTTTTTCACACTCAGAGTCAGACAAGTGCTTCTTTATTTTACCTTTTTAGAAAATAAAAAAACAAAAATTGTATTTGCATAATGCTTACATCATGTTATTTTGAAATGTTACATGAAATGTAACATAATCTGTACAAGAATTCTGTTTAACTTGTATAGATTATGAAATTACTAAAGCTAAGTAACATATATATTAGCTCCAATATTTGTCATTCTAAATACTACTCTCTTAGTAATTTTCAAGAATACAATACACTGTTATTAACTGTAGTTAGTATGTTGTATAAATGTGTTGTTAAATGGGCTACAATCATAATTTCTTACATATGATGGAAAATTAATAAATTTCCCATATTTTAGAAAAATCAAAAACTGTAGCCCATTAAATTCAGTCACATAAAATAAACCAAGCTCCCTTTACCATGAGAAAGAGATGAACCATGGCATTAAAAAGGTGGGCTATAAGTATCATTCCAGAAAGGCAGGAATCAAGAAAAAAAAATACGAAGATTACCACAAGCTTCTTCTGAAATTCCTGGTTTTTATCCTTGAAGGAGTGCTCCATGAAGACTGCAATGGCTTCCCTCTCACAGGCCGTGTGCACGTCCAGCAGGTCCTGGAGCGTGTCTGTGGGGAATTTCACTTGCTGGGCCATCCGCTGGCTGTAGTGGTCAGCTGCCCTCTGCACGGCTGCTGAGTTCTCACGCTGGGCCAGAGCTGCCATTGCATTCTCCAGACAAGGCACCGCTCCACTGTTGATGGCATCCAGGTAGGTCTCCACCAGCATCCCCAGCCCTGAATGATTTAGAAAATTTAGGGAATAGATAGAAAGTTTTCACTCATTGTTTTACAAGTGGTATGTATCATCATTCTAAAAATCACAAAAAATTCCATTTAACATGAATTTTCCCTCCTTCTCCTTCTTTTAATTCTACTATTACTACTACTACTACTTTTTATGAAGCCACTTTCTTACAATAACGTCCCTGCTGTCCCTGTTTATTCTTTCTATTTTGTTCTCCAAGTCATCACATTACAAAGTTAATTACTAATCACAAACAATATGGAGCAAGGGTTTCTTGAAAAAGAATACTTTTCTGCTTAAGTAAAAATTTAAAAACATTTATTCAGCAAAGTAAATTATATCATTTGTGGATCATGATTCTGAATGTAAACGCAGGTGCCTTTATAAAAACACTTAAGAGAGTGCCAGAACATTAAACCCTGTGAGAAGCTCTTTTCTATACAGAGCACTAAAAGACTGCACAGGTAACATGTTCATGAAGACAGCTTTGTTTATAAGATTATGCTGAATTTTGTATCTCAAAATCTCATTAGCCTTGCAGAAACTCATGACATGCTCCTTACTTTCTGTTTTGTGTAAATTCACAACACATCTTTTATACCCTCACTGAGAAAAATATCCTTCACTTATCCCACACCTTATAACACAGATGTTATCTCCTTACCAGTTGTTCATGCTTATAAGCTGAGTTTACTAGTTTTTGAGATACAGTAGGCCTCAATAAACACCCATATAGGGAAATAGACTCACGGTTTCCAGTGACAAGGATTCCCTCCCTCAGGGTCTTGGTCTTTGCATGGGTGAGGATATAAGAACAGAAGTTTTCTGATTGCACCTGAAAATTACTATCCAGTTGGTCTTCTGGTACTTCTTCAACATGGAGTAAGAGTTTTTTGTCATTTGTTGGCCGGTCAAAGACAAAGCACTTCCGTTTTGGAAAGAAATGCCTGATCCACTCCCTGGGCTTGTTAGAATTTTGGATTTGGGGATTATTGCCTGCAGAATTAGTGAAAAAAGTGACTACTGAAGAACAGCTTTTAAGCGAGCCTGAAGATTTTCATTTCCAAAGTTCCTTGCATCAACCACTACAGTCTCTCATGTCTGTGAATCTATGCAACAAAACCTCTCATGCAACCAAACTTATGCTAATCTACTTGAGTTATGAAAAGTCAATTTCTGCACAAAGCAGAGTCAGAAAGTTACTTCTGGAAAGGAAGGGAAGGCATCCACCTCAAGTGAAGGAATTTATGGTTGGTTTCCTCAGCCGCTGTATGATGTCTGGTAGACTGATGATTTTTTAAATGTTTGCTGAATTATGATTAACTAAAATATGATAAGAAGTACTTTCTTTAAAAATTGTATATATTTAAGGTGTTATAAGATGAAGTTTCGATGTGTGTGTACATAGTGAAATTACTACTAAGTAAGCAAATTATATATCCATTACCTTCTATACTTTTCATCTCTTTTTTTTGTGGTAAGAGTACCTAAAATCTAATCTCTGTAAATTTTAAATGTAAAATACAATATCGTTAAGGATAGTTCTCCTGCAGTATATTAGATCCCTAGACTTTCCCACCCTATATAACTTCAAGTTTGTACCCTTCACCCATATGTTCTCATTTCCTTCCTCACCGTGCCCTGGTAACCACTGTTCTACTCTCTGTTTCTACATATTTGATGTTTTAAAATAGAATCCATATAGAAAAGAGGTCCTGTCATATTTTTCTTCCTGTTTCTGGCTAATATTACATAGCATCATGGACTTTCTCAATCTTACTGTCCCCATGTCAGAAATGAAATGTAGGGCTTAAAAATAAAGTAATGCTAGAAACAAAGACAAGATGTGGCTGGGGAAAATGTCGGAAAGAGACAGAAAATACTCAGGTCAGATTATATTAGGTCTAACATTGTTTTGCAGAGGGATTCTGTGGCATGTATCAGTTATTCAAAACAAATATTTGTTGAAAGGATGAACAAATGAACAAACATGGATATTGATTGTAGGTGCCAGCAGGTATCCACTCTGCTAAATATAATCTGTTTAACAAACATATAGTAGATTGACAACATATTATATGAGACTGTAGAATGAAGTAGGTGATGTTATGAAAACAGTAAAATAAAGGGTTTGACAGTCCTATTGGAAGCACATGTCAGTGTATTTTTTTTTAATTTCCTGAATCATTAACTGTATGAATCTCCTTTTTCTCTAAAGGATATAACTATCCAGGCTAATAAAATAGACCAAGTGAAATATATTTCCAAAATTTGATCATTTGACTTCTTGTGATTCTGCGTTTACGAGCTTCCAAACTTATTAGGTAATTTTCTCCAAATAGAATAGGAGGAGAACTTGAAGTTAATAAGTAACACAAATATATGAGTCTTAGGATGTGACAATATTAATTGTAATTCTCAATATATTTTTTCACAGTACTTATTGATCTAAAATCATTTGATAGAACTTTGAGTTTTAAATTTCCTCAATGAATTTGAACCTCAGCCTCTGGGAAATTTCAAGTAAAAAAAACCACAAAAATCAAGGATGAGTTTGTGTCCTTTGTAGGGACATAGATGCAGCTGGAAACCATCATTCTTAGCAAACTATCACAAGAACAGAAAACCAAACACCGCATGTTCTCACTCATAGGTGGGAACTGAACAATGAGATCACTTGGACTCGGGAAGGGGAACATCACACACCGGGGCCTATCATGGGGAGCGGGGAGGGGGGAGGGATTGCACTGGGAGTTATACCTGATGTAAATGACGAGTTGATGGGTGCTGACGAGTTGATGGC
The DNA here is from genome assembly GCF_047675955.1 of Chlorocebus sabaeus. Taxonomy (NCBI): domain Eukaryota; kingdom Metazoa; phylum Chordata; class Mammalia; order Primates; family Cercopithecidae; genus Chlorocebus; species Chlorocebus sabaeus. Next base: position 47,711,642 of record NC_132923.1, on the reverse strand, counting down.
TGCAGCACACCAACATAGCACAAGTATACATATGTAACAAACCTGCACGTTATGCACATGTACCCTAGAACTCAAAGTATAATAATTAAAAAAAAAAATCATAATCTTATCAATCACCAACCACCATGAGCAAGGGCCTCAGTCAGGTCCAATATAAAAATTTGTGTCAGGTGTTGAAGAACAGGTCCTAGTTGAGCCCACCCACTACTGAACCTTCTCCCATCTAGGCTATGCTCTGGTACCTGGAATCAGCTTCAAGGCATTCTCCAGGTATTCATCTTCTGTGATGGGGTGTCCATCTAAATTCAACTCCAGGGTAAAATCCCGAACAGTCCAAATAAAGTCTGGAAAGAAACTCACAAACTCGCTGGAGTCCTCAACTTCATCAGGTTTGGGGCAGGATTTTGCCCTGATTAGCTCTGTTAGTTCAGTCACATAGCTGGGACCTCAGCTAAGGAAGGAGTAGCACCCTATACCATCGTTTCCACATCTCACTTAGAAACAAGTTTTATACACGTTCCCTTTTGCACTGTATCTTTTCTTACTCAACCAGGACAACTGAGTCACAGCAAAGAAGACACAGTATCAGTTTCCATTCCCCTAAACTCCATAAAACCTGCTCTTCACTTCCCGGAAGGATACTGCAGCTGCTCCAGGGCCTGGTGGTTGATGGTGTTCATGCTGTTGTAGATAAAGCTGCTGCTTAGAAGCACAGCCAGGGCAAAGATCCAAGAGTCATTCTTAGGGTCACTCTAGTGTTAAAGAAATAGAAAAAAGGAAGCCACAGTTTAGATACATCTCAAGGTCAACTATTTGTATCCACGTAACCAAAACTTAAGTCATTCCAGTTTTCCCAAAATGCTGTGTCTAAAGGAAACACAAATGTAAGCTTTATATGCTTGTCAGCATGATTTGGTGAAATTAAATAAATCAGCTATAGAAAAAGCAGCGTAAGCATCTCTATTTTCCCTAAAAATGTTGTTAATGTATAATAGCCAATCACATGATAAGTAAATATATTTCTTCCTTTATGCTTTATCAATTGTGCTGTAACCATTATAAGGAGAACATCTTGGTTTGAAGTCTCCTGAATGATGTTCTCCACTTTTTGTATGCAATAAATTTAAATTTTTCCAAACTTGATCTGATATTATTTGTGATACTTGAAAGCACATTACTGTTAGGACTTAGGAGTCTCCTTTTAATTTATTCACTTATTAATTCATTCATTTGGTTGTCCATTCACTATTTCAGCTGTAGTATATATAACGGAATAGTAAGGCATGTAATATGAATTTTGAAGATCATGTTAAACTCAAACTGTATTTTTGCCATTTATATTGATCTTCTCAGGGCGTCACTTTCTTTACATATTAAAAGTAGCAATTGACATGGTCAATGTGTAAAATATTTGATGCAGTGCCTAAAGCATAGTAAGTATGAAGTCATTAGTGAACAATAATCCTTCGGCAGATTTTCTCAATCATGGCTATATTAGGAATGCAAATGTTAATCAATCAAATTCACCAAAAATTGTTCAGCTACGTACAAAATGCAGATGCTGCCTTTGGTTTTGTGGATGCAAAGTTCCATAATCACAAGAAGATGACTTTCAGGAGTGGCAGATAGCATTGTCAACATAAAAGTGCAACCAAGATGATAATTTCTGCCAGGAGTGGAACCAAAGTCATAATGTAAAAAACAAAACTAACAAAAAACTAAAAAATGGGAGGTGGGAAGGAAGGAAAATAAAGAGAAACAAATGCTCTGTGAGTTTGAGCAAGAAGTTACTGTGTCTAACTAGAATAAGATGGCAGTAAGTTGAAAAGAGCTGGACGTTAAGGAGTACATAAAATGAGGACTTGTGGAAATGAAAGAATTAAAAAGGTGAAAGACTCAACAGAATCCAAGTCAAAAATTTTAGGGTATGATCATATAATGGTATTACAGTTATTTAATTCAACTGAATGAGTGAATAGGTATGTGGAGAAGACAAGGCTAGAAATACTATTCAGGGCAAGACATGAAGGTCCCTTAAATAGAATTAAATGCTGACCAAATCCACAAATTCCAAGGCCAACAAGTAATTTTGCTTCCATCAAGCATGTATATATTTGTATGTTTTGGTTCCTTGAACAGTCATACTTTTGCAAATAAAAAAGCTTATGCACATTACAATCTATTTCAAATCAATATTTCATCTTTGTTGTACACTGAAATGATGATTGATAACTTTAGAACTGTATCCTTAAATTCACTGTTTCTAAATGAGACCCCACACACATTTGTAATTTTTGCAGTATGAAAGCCAAAACACACTAATTCAATTTTCTTTTTTTTTGAGATGGAGTCTTGCTCTGTTGCCCAGACTGCAGTGCAATGGTGCAATCACTGCAACCTCCATCTCCCAGTTTCAAGTGATTCTTCCACCTCAGCCTCTGAAGTAGCTGGGATCACAGGCACCTGCCATCATGTCCGGCTAATTTTTGTATTTTCAGTAGAGATGGGATTTCACCATGTTAGCCAGGCTGGTCTTGGACTCTTGACCTCAGGTGATCCACCCACCTTGGCCTCCCAAAGTGCTGGGATTACAGGTGTGAGCCACTGCTCCCGGCCTCTATTTTCTTTTTATTTTCTTTTTTTAACTTTTAATTTAAGTTCAGGCTTACCCCCAAACTTAATAAAATAAAATAAATAAGTTAAAATATTTTATTTTAAGTTCAGTGGTGCCCCTGAACTTAATGAAATACCATGAAACTTAATAAAAGTTTAAAAAAGGAAAATTGAGAAAACATCCCTGTCTGACAGCTTTGAAGAGAGTACCGGTTCTCCCAGCACAGAGTTTGAGCTCTGAGAATGGACAGACTGCCTCCTCAAGTGGGTTCTTGACCCCCGAGTAGCCTAACTGGGAGAGACCTCCCAGTAGAGGCTGACTGACACCTCATACAGCTGGGTGCCCCTCTGAGACAAAGCTTCCAGAGGAAGGATCAGGCAGCAACATTTTCCATTCTGCAATATTTGCTGTTCTGCAGCCTCCCCTGGTGATACCCAGGCAAACAGTGTCTGGAGTGGACCTCCAGCAAACTCCAACAGACCTGCAGTGGAAGGTCCTGACTGTTAGAAGGAAAACTAACAAACAGAAAGGATATGCACACCAAAACCCCATCTGTACATCACCATCATCAAAGACCAAAGGTAGATAAAACCACAAAGATGGGGAGAAACCAGAGCAGAAAAACTGAAAATTCTAAAAATCAGAGCACCTCTTCTCCAAAGGAACACGGCTCCTCGTCAGCAATGGAACAAAGTTGGATGGAGAATGACTTTGATGAGTTGAGAGAAGAAGGCTTCAGACGAATGGTAATAAAAAACTTCTCCGAGCTAAAGGAGATGCTCAAACCCATCACAAAGGAGCTAAAAACCTTGAAAAAAGATTAGACAAATGGCTAACGAGAATAAATCGTGTAGAGATGACCTTAAATGACCTGATGGAGCTGAAAACCATGGCATGAGAACTATGTGATGCATGCACAAGCTTCAGTAGCTGATTCGATCAAGTGGAAGAAAGGGTATCACTGATCGAAGATCTAATGAATGAAATGAAGCGAGAAGAGAAACTTAGAGAAAAGAAGAGTGAAAAGAAATGAACAGAGAAATATGGGACTATGTGAAAAGACCAAATCTATGTCTGATTGGTGTACCTGAAAGTGACGGGGAGAATGGAACCAAGTTGGAAAACACTCTTCAAGATATTATTCAGGAGAACTTCCCCAACCTAGCAAGGAAGGCGAACATTCAAATTCAGGAAATACAGAGAACGCCACAAACATACTCCTTGAGAAGAGCAACTCCAAGACACATAATGGTCAAATTCAGCAAAGTTGAAACGAAGGAAAAATGTTAAGGCAGCCAGAGAGAAAGGTCAGGTTACCCACAAAGAAGTCCATAGTGGATCTCTCAGCAGAAACTCTACAAGCCAGAAGAGAGTGGGGACCAATATTCAATATTCTTAAAGAAAATAATTTTCAACCCAGAGTTTCATCTCCAGCCAAACTAAGTTTCATAAGTGAAGGAGAAATAAAATCCTTTACAGACAAGCAAATGCTGAGAGATTTTGCCACCATCAGGCCTGCCTTACAAGAACTCCTGAAGGAAGCACTAAACATGCAAAGGAACAACTGGTACCAGCCACTGCAAAAACATGCCAAATTGTAAACACCATTGATGCTAACATGAAATCGCATCAACTGACAAGCAAAATAACCAGCTAACATCATAATGTCGGATCAAATTCACACATAACAATATTAACCTTAAATGTAAATGGCCTAAATGCTCCAATTAAAAGACATAGAATGGCATATTGGATAAAGAGATAAGACCCATCAGTGTGCTGTATTCAAGAGACCCATCTCATATGCACAGACACGCATAGGCTCAAGATAAAGGGATGGAGGAAGATCTACCAAGCAAATGGAAAACAAAAAACAGCAGGGGTTGCAATCTTAGTCTCTGATAAAACAGACTTTAAACCAACAAAGATCAAAAGAGACAAAGAAGGCCATTACATAAAGGTAAAGGGATCAATTCAACAAGAAGAGCTAACTATACTAAATACATATGCACCCAATACAGGAGCACCTAGATTCATAAAGCAAGTCCTCAGAGACCTACAAAGAGACTTAGACTCCTACACAATAATAATGGGAGACTTTAAGACCCCACTGTCAACATTAGACAGATCCATGAGACAGAAAGTTAACAAGGATATCCAGGAATTGAACTCAACTCTGCACCAAGGAGACCTAATAGACATCTACAGAACTCTCCACCCCAGATCAACAGAATATACATTCTTCTCAGCACCACATTGCACTTATTCCAAAATTGACCACATAATTGGAAGTGAAGTTCTACTCAGCAAATGTAAAAGAACAGAAATTGTAACAAACTGTCTCTCTGATCACAGTGCAATCATACTAGAACTTAGGATTAAGAAACTCACTCGAAACTGCTCAACTACCTGGAAACTGAACAACTGGTTCCTGAATGACTACTAGGTACATAATGAAATGAAGGCAGAAATAAAGATGTTCTTTGAAACCAATGAGGACAATGACACAACGGAGCACAATCTCCGGGACACATTTAAAGCAGTGTGTAGAGGGAAATCTGTTGCACTAAATGCCCACAAGAGAAAGCAGGAAAGATCTAAAATTGACACCCTAACATCACAATTAAAAGAACTAAGGAAGCAAGAGCAAACACATTCAAAAGCTAGCAGAAGGCAAGAAATAACTAAGATCAGAGCAGAACTGAAGGAGGTAGAGACACAAAAAAACCCTTCAAAAAATCAATGAATCCAGAAGCTGGTTTTTGGAAAAGATCAACAAAATCGGTAGACCACTAGCAAGACTCATAAAGAAGAAAAGAGAGAAGAATCAAATAGATACAATAAAAAATGATAAAGGGGATATCACTACCAATCCCACAGAAATACAAACAACCATCAGAGAACACTATAAACACCTCTATGCAAATAAACTAGAAAATCTAGAAGAAATGGATAAATTCCTGGACACATACACCCTCCCAAGACTAAACCAAGAAGAAGTTGAATCTCTGAATAGACCAATAACAGGCTCTGAAATTAAGGCAATAATTAATAGCCTACCAACCAAAAACAGTCCAGGACCAGATGAATTCACAGCAGAATTCTACCAGAGGTAGCAACAGGAGCTGGTATCATTCCTTCTGAAACTATTCAAATCAATAGAAAAAGAGCGAATCCTCCCTAACTCATTTTATGAGGCCAACATCATCCTGATACCAAAGCCTGGCAGAGACAGAATAAAAAAAGAGAATTTTAGACCAATATCCCTGATGTACATCGATGCAGAAATCCTCAATAAAATACTGGCAAACTGACTCCAGTAGCACATCAAAAAGCGTTATCAACCACAATCGAATTGGCTTCATCCCTGGGGTGCAAGACTGGTTCAACATATGCAAATCAATAAATGTAATCCATCATGTAAACAGAACCAAAGACAAAAACCACATGATTATTTAAACAGATTCAGAAAAGGCCTTTGACAAAATTCAACAGCCCTTCATGCTAAAAACTCTCAGTAAACTATGTATTGATGGGATGTATCTCAACATAATAAGAACTATTTATGACAAACCCACAGCCAATATCATACTGAATGGGCAAAAACTGGAAGCATTCCCTTTGAAAATCAGCACAAGACAGGGATGCCATCTCTTACAACTCCTGTTCAGCATAGTGTTGGAAGTTCTGGTCAGGGCAATCAGGAAGGAGAAAAATAAAGGGTATTCAATTAGGAAAAGATGAAGTCAAATTTTCCCTGTTTGGAGATGACATGATTGTATATTTAGAAAACTCCATCATCTCAGTCCAAAATCTCCTTAAGCTGATAAGCGACTTCAGGAAAGTCTCAGGATACAAAATCAATCTGCAAAAATCACAAGCATTCCTATACACCAATAACAGACAAACCAGAGAGCCAAATCATGAGTGAACTCCCATTCGCAATTGCTTCAAAGAGAATAAAATACCTAGGAATCCAACTTACAAGGCATGTGAAGGACCTCTTCAAGGAGAACTACAAACCACTGCTCAATGAAATAAAAGAGGACAAAAACAAATGGAAGAACGTTCCATGCTCATGGATAGGAGGAATCAATATCATGAAAATAACCCTACTGTCCAAGGTAATTTATAGATTCAATGCCATCCCCATCAAGCTACCAATGACTTTCTTCACAGAATTGGAAAAAAACTACTTTAAAGTTAATTTGGAACCAAAAAAAGAGCCACGTTGCCAAGACAATCCTAAGCCAAAAGAACAAAGCTGGAGGCATCATGCTACCTGACTTCAAACTATACTGCAACACTACAGTAACCAAAACAGCATGGTACTGGTACCAAAACAGAAATATAGACCAATGGAACAGAACAGAACCCTCAGAAATAGCACCAGATGTCTACAACCATCTGATATTTGACAAACCTGACAAAAACAGGAAATGGGAACAGGATTCCCTATTTAATAAACGGTGCTGGGAAACTGGCTAGCCGTATGTAGAAAGCTGAAACTGGATCCCTTCCTTACACCTTATATAAAAATTAATTCAAGATGGATTAAAGACTTAAATGGTAGACCTAAAACCATAAAAACCCTAGAAGAAAACCTAGGCAATACCATTCAGAACATAGGCATGGGCAAGGACTTCATGACTAAAACACCAAAAGCAATGGCAACAAAAGCCAAAATAGACAAATGAGATCTAATTAAACAAAAAAGCTTCTGCACAGCAAAAGAAACTACCATCAGAGTGAACAGGCAACCTACAGAATGGGAGAAAATTTGTGAAATCGACCCATCTGACATTGGGCTAATATCCAGAACCTACAAAGGACTTAAATAAATTTACAAGGAAAAAATCAAACAACTTCATCAAAAAGTGTTCAAAGGGTATGAACAGACACTTCTCAAAAGAAGACATTTATGCAGCCAACAGACACATGAAAAAATGCTCACCATCACTGGCCATCAGAGAAATGCAAATCAAAACCACAATGAGATACCATCTCACACCAGTTAGAATGGTGATCATTAAAAAGTCAGGAAACAACAGGTACTGGAGAGGATGTGGAGAAATAGGAACACTTTTACACCGTTGGTGGGATTGTAAACTAGTTCAACCATTGTGGAAGACAGTGTGGTGATTCCTCAAGGATCTAGAACTAGAAGTACCATTTGACCCAGCCATCCCATTACTGGGTATATACCCAAAGGATTATAAATCATGCTGCTATAAAGACACATGCACACGTATGTTCATTGTGGCACTATTCACAATAGCAAAGACTTGGAACAAAACCAAGTGTCCATTAATGATAGACTGCATTAAGAAAATGTGGCACATATACACCATGGAATACTATGCGGCCATAAAAAAGGATGAGTTCATGTCCTTTTCAGGGACATGGATGAAGCTGGAAACCATCATTCTCAGCCAACTATTGCAAGGACAGAAAACCAAACGCTGCATATTCTCGCTCATAGGAGGGAATTGAACAATGAGAACACTTGGACACAAGGTGGGGAACATCATACACTGGGGCCTGTCAAGGGATGGGGGGAGGGGGGATTGATAGCATTAGGAGTTATACCTAATGTAAATGACAAGTTAATGGGTGCAGCACACCAACATGGCACATGTATACATATGTAACAAATCTACACGTTGTGCACATGTACCCTAGAACTTAAGGTATAATAAAAAAAATGAAAAAATATAACTTAACTTCCTCATCTGTGAAGATTTTAAAATGAGATTAATTTTCACTTAGGGAGGAAGCAAAGGGAAGAACACAGATTTCACAGATGGGATGCCTGGCTGAAATTCCAGCTTGACCATTGGTAACTGTGTGACCATGGGCAAGTTACTCGACCTCTCTCTACTTGGTGTCCTCATATGACAAGTAGGGATAATAATAGTACATGTTTTATAGGGTCATTGTATGATTAAACATGTTATTATTTATAGAGTGCTTAGAATAGTGCCTGACACATAGTGCTATATGTATTTAGTAAATAAATAAAATCAGAAATTGAGGGGATAAAAAAGAATTAATTTGGTCACAATAAAGGCTTCTTTCTTTCCTTTCCAAATGCTTAAAAACAACACTTAAAAAATTTATTTTGAAAAAAATAGAATCAGTTTGTTTTGGCTTTCATACTGCAAAACAGGGGTTTGTTACATAGGTAAACTTGTGTCATGGGGGTTTGTTGCATATATTATTTTATCACCCAGGTGTTTAGCCAAGTACCTATTAGCTATTTTTCCGGATCTTTTCCCTCCTCCCATTGTCCACCTTCTGATAGGCTCCAATGTGTGTTGTTTCCCTCTATGTGTCCATGTGTTCTCATCATTTAGCTCCCACTTGTAAGTGAGAACATGTGATATTTGGTTTTCTGTTCCTGCATCTGTTTGCTAAGGGTAATGGCCTCTGGCTCCATCCATACCCTGCAAATGATCTTGTTCTTCTTTTATGGTTGCATAGTATTCCATAGTGTATATGTACCACATTTTCTTTATCTAGTCTATCATTTATGGGACTTTAGGTTGATGCCATGTCTTTGTTATTGCACCATAATGAACATTCACGTGCATGTGTCTTTATAATAGAGCAATTTATAGTCCTTTGGGTATATATCCAGTAACGGCATTGCTGGGTCAAATGGTAGTTCTGTCTTTAGGTCTTTGAGGAGTTGCCACACTGTCTCCAACAATGGTTTAACTAATTTACACTCCCACCAACAATGGATAAGTGTTCCTATTTCTCTACAACCTAGCCAGCATCTGTTATTTTTTGACTTTTTGATACTAGCCATTCTGACTGGTGTGATCATGATAGTATTGTGGTTTTGATTTGCATTTCTCTAATGGTCAGTGATATTAAGCTTTTTTTTCATATGATTGTTGGCTGCATGTATGTCTTCTTTTGAAAAGTGTCTGTTTATGTCCTTTGCCCACTTTTTATTTTTATTTTTGTGAATTTGTTTAAGTTCCTTAAAGATGCTGGATATTAGACCTTTGTCAGAAGCAGAGTTTGCAAACATTTTCTCCCATTCTTTAGGTTGTCTGTATACTCGGTTGATGGTTTCTTTTGCCGTGCGGAAACTCTTTAGTTTAGTTAGTTCCCATTTGTCAATTTTTGCTTTTGTTACAATTGCTTTTTTGGCATCTTCATCATGACATCTTTGCCCATGCCTACGTCCTGAATGATATGGTCAAGATGGTTTTCCAAGGTTTTTATAGTTTTGGGTTGTATATTTAAGTCTTTAATCCATCTCGAGTTAACTTTTGTATATGGTCAAAGGAAGGGGTTCAATTTCAATCTTCTGCATATGGCTAACCTGTTATCCCAGCACTATTTATTGAATAGGGAATCCTTTCCCCATTGCTTGTTTTTTTGTTTTTTGTTTTTCCCAGGTTTGTCAAAAATCAGATAGTTGTAGGTGTGCAGTCTTAAATTCTGGGTTATCTGTTCTGTTCCATTGGTCTATGTGTCTGTTTTGGTACCAGTTCCACGTATTTTGGTTACTGTAGCTCTGTAGTATAGTTGGATGTCGGGTAGCATGATGCCTCCAGCTTTGTTCTTTTTGCTTAGAATTGCCTTGGCTATTTTTTTGCCTGAGTTCTTTTTCGGTTCCATATGAATTTTTTAAAAACAGGTTTTTTTAAAAAATTTTATTTTGTTTTTAATTTTTTTATTATTATACTTTAAGTTCTAGGGTACATGTGCATAATGTGCAGGTTTGTTACATATGTATACTTGTGCCATGTTGCTGTGCTGCACCCATCAACTCGTCAGCACCCATCAACTCGTCATTTACATCAGGTATAACTCTCAATGCAATCCCTCCCCCCCACCCCATAATAGGCCCCCAGTGTGTGATGTTCCCCTTCCCAAGTCCAAGTCATCTCATTGTTCAGTTCCCACCTATGAGTGAGAACATGCGGTGTTTGGTTTTCTGTTCTTGCAATAGTTTGCTGAGAATGATGGTTTCCAGCTGCATCCATGTCCCTACAAAGGACACAAACACATCCTTTTTTATGGCTGCATAGTATTCCATGGTGTATATGTGCCACATTTTCTTAATCCAGTCTGTCACTGATGGACATTTGGGTTGATTCCAAGTCTTTGCTATTGTGAATAGTGCCGCAATGAACATACATGTGCATGTGTCTTTATAGCAGCATGATTTATAATCCTTTGGGTATATACCCAGTAATGGGGTGGCTGGGTCAAATGGTACTTCTAGTTCTAGATCCTTGAGGAATCGCCATGCTGTTTTCCATAATGGTTGAACTAGTTTACAATCCCATCAACAGTGTAAAAGTGTTCCTATTTCTACACATCCTCTCCAGTACCTGTTGTTTCCTGCCTTTTTAATGATTACCATTCTAACTGGTGTGAGATGGTATCTCATTGTGGTTTTGAAATGCATTTTGTCTCAAAAAAACAGTTCTTTTCTAATTCTGTGAATAATCTCAATGGTAGTTTAATAGTAATAGCATTGAATCTATAAATTGCTTTTGGGCAGTATGGTCATTTTAACAATATTGATTCTTTCTCTCCATGAGAAAGGAATGTTTTTCCTTTTATTTGTGTCATCTCTGATTTCTTGGAGCAGTGGTTTGTAGTTCTCCTTGGAAAGATCTTTTACCTCCCTAGTTAGCTGTATTCCTAAGTAGAAATTATGAATGGCAGTTTGTTCCTGATTTGGCTTTCAGCTTGACTGTGGTTGGTGTATAGGAATGTTAGTTATTTTTGCATATTGATTTTGTATCCTGAGACTTTGCTGAAGTTGTTTATCAGCTTAAGAAGCTTTTGGGCTGGGACTATGGGGTTTTCTAGACATAAAATCATGTTGTTGGCAAACAGGGATAGTTTGACTTCCTCTTTTCCTATTTGGATGCCCTTTATTTCTTTCTCTTGCCTGATTGTCCTGGCCAAGGCTTCCAATACTATGTTGAACAGGAGTGGTGAAAGAGGGTATCCTTGTCTTGCACTGGTTTTCAATAGGAATACTTCCAGCTTTTGCCCATTTAGTATGATGTTGACTGTGGGTTTGTCACATATGGCTCTTATCATTTTGAGCTATGTTCCTTCAATACCTAGTTTATTGAGAGTTTTTACCATGAATGGACTTTGAATTTTATTGAAAGCATTTTCTGTATCTATTGAGATAATTGTGTAGTTTTTGTCTTTATTTCTGTTATGGGATGAATCACATTTATTGATTTGCATATCTTGATCCATTCTTGCATTCCAGGGATAAAGCCTACTTGGTCATGGTGGATAAGCTTTTTGATGGGTTGCTGGATTTAGTTTGCCTGTATTTTGTTGAGCATTTTTGCGTTGATATTCATCAAGGATATTGGCCTGAAGTTTTCTTCTTTTGTTGTTGTATCTCTCCAGGTTTTGGTATCAGGATGATGCTGGCCCCATAGAATGAGTTAGGGAGGAGTGCCTCCTCCTCAATTCTTTGGAATATTTTCAGTAAGAATGCTACCAGCTTTTCTTTGTACATCTGGTAAATTCAGCTATGAATCCATCTGTTTCTGGGCTGTTTTTTTTTTTTTTTTTTTTTGGTAGGTAGGCTATTTATTAATGCCTCAATTTCAGAGTTCATCATTTGTCTGTTCAGGGATTCAATTTCTTCCTAGTTAAGTCTTGAGAGGGTGTATTTGTCAACAAATTTGTCTATTTTGTGTAGATTGTCTAATTTATGTGCATGGAGGTTTTCATAATATTGTATTTATGTGGGGTCAGTGGTAACATCCCTCTGTTGTTTCTGACTAATTCTATTTTCAGTTTATACTCAGACTAATATAAATAAAGGACAAGACAGCACCTAATACTATAAAGCAAAATTATCTAGAATTATCCAATTTGCAAATTTTTCTGTGGGGCTAGCTCATGCTCTTCTAGAAGTCAGTGATGATTACATTGCCTGCCCCTGTAAATTGGGCAAAAACTTTTATAAATGTTCCTGGTATAACTGGTGCTTTTCTTTTCTTTTTCTTTTTTCTTTTTTCTTTTTCCTTTTTCTTTTCTTTTTTCTTTTTGTTTTTTTTCTTTTTGAGACGGAGTCTCATTCTGTCACTCAGGCTGGAGTGCAGTGACGTGATCTCAGTTCACTGCAACCTCCACCTCCCGGGTCCAAGTGATTCTCCTGCCTCAGCTTCCTGAATAGGTGGGATTACAGGCACCTGCCTCCACGCTGGGCTAATTTTTGCATTTTTAGTAGTGATAAGGTTTCACCATGTTGCCCAGGCTGGTCTCGAACTTCTGACCTCAGATGATCCACCCGCCTCGGCCTCCCCAAGTGCTAGGATTATAGGTGTGAGCCACCGCGCCAGGCTAGCTGGTGCTTTTCTATGCATTTAAAAATAGATTATTTCAGTGAAACTCTATTTTCCTGATTTCTACCTTCAAGCCTACGAACCCCACACACCTTAACTAGTAGTACCCATTAATCCCACCAGTTACAGCGTCTTCCAGGTAGCTTTCTCCTAAATTGTTGGGTTAGGCCCTCACTTCCAGCATCTAAGCACTCTAAATGATCACAATGTTGTCTTCGCCACTAGGCTCTGAGCATTTACCTGGTTCACTGATTAGCACAGAGCTTTGAAATTCAGGATTCTGTATTTAGCACACAGCCCTAGACTTCTGCTATGCAGTAAGTATTTATTAAATTTTATAATTCATCCAACTGTTAAAAATAAGAAGATCTATCACTAATACTTCAAAATATTTGAGCTTACCCAGAAAGTAAGTTCCCAGAAATGAAATTTAGCTTTGTTTCCACAATCAGATTTGTGATTCAGGAATAGGCCAGAGAAGTTTGATTGATATTATGCATAAAAACATAAAAAGAGAATCAAAGGGTAAAGAAGATTTCTCTATGGCTCTGTCTTACCTTTTCCATATCACCCAGGCCCTCCGTGTCCAGAAGGACCAGGGAGTGGTTTGACTTAGAGGGATGGGGCACACACCACATCCAGATGCCTTTGGTTTCAGACTTCACTGTGCAGCCCAGAGGGAAGCCTTCAAGGGAAGAGGAGAAACAACATATAGTGACAGCAGAATCCAGGCAGACAAGGCCTAAACCGGTTAAATGTATAGGAATGTAAGTTTCCGGCAGGGGAAATGGGTTGCTTCCATTTCAGCAAAGAAATCAATCAAATCTTTATTTATATAAATGACTTTCTCAGAAGGTACTTGGGTCCCCTATTCACTTCATATCTAAGCATAGGCTCAAATAAGTTATATTACAGAATTAATGTAAACTCTATTAACCTGTTACTATGGTCTGAACGTTAATCCCTCCAGTCCCCCATTCATACGTTGGAACTTCAGTGAAGTCCGAAACCAAACCCCAAGGTGATGATATTAGAAGTCAGAAGTGGGATGGGTGCAATGGCTCACACCTGTAATCCCAACAATTTGGGAGTTCGAGGCAGATAAATCACGAGGTCAGGAGATAGAGACCATCCTGGCCAACATGGTGAAAGTTTGTCTCTACTAAAATACAGAAAATTAGCCGGACATGGTGGTACGCGCGTGTAGTCCCAGCTACTTGGGAGGCTGAGGCCAGGGAATCACTTGAACCCAGGAAGCGGAGAGATTGCAGTGAGCCGAGATTGCATCACTGCACTCCAGCCTGGCAACAGAGTGAGACTCCATCTCAAAATAAAAAAGAAGTCAGAAGTGATTAAGTCATGAAAGGTCATGTCTTCAGTAGCAAAGTTAATGCCCTTATAAAAGGCCTTGAGGGATGAGTTCATGTCCTTTGCAGGGACACGGATGAAGCTGGAAACCATCATTCTCAGCAAACTAACACAGGAACAGAAAACCAAACACCACATGTTCTCACTCATAAGTGGGGGTCAAACAATGGGAACACATGGACACAGGGAGGGGAACATCACACGCCGGGGCCTGTTGGGGGATGGGGGCTAGGGGAGGGATAGCATTAGAAGAAATGCCTAATGTAGATGACAGGTTGATGGGTGCAGCAAACCACCATGGCACCTGTATACCTATGTAACAAACCTGCACATTCTGCACATATATCCCCGGACTTAAAGTGTGTGTGTGTGTGTGTGTGTGTGTGTGTGTGTATATATATATATAAAGACCTTGAGAGAATTTGATTGTTCCTTCTGCCATTTGGGGACAATGGGAAACCCCCTCTGTGAGTAACAAGCCCTCACTAGACATTGAATCACCTTGTGCCTTAATCTTGGACTTCCCAACCTCCAGATCTGTGAGAAATTAGTTTTTATTATTTATAAATTACCCTGTGTAATGTATTTTGTCCTAGTGGCAGACACAGACTAAGACACCTGTGTATTTTTATGCAACGCTCAAGAGGAAGAAAAAAGCATGCATTCATAAGTAAAATTAGGGAGAGGGCTGAGACAAAGGTCCAAGTGCTGGGCTCATCTTCATGTGGTGACTCTTTTTCCTTATGCAGGTGCCACCTGAACAGAAGGATATCCAAATGGAGGAGATTCTGACATGGAAAGGACAGTATAAAGCATCCACTCTAGTATGGTCTGTTGAAATGGTTTCCAGGAGTGGAGTAGTGAGAATAAAATCTTGAAATTTAGTTGAGGAATCTGTGATTTGAACTCCTGAGTATGTAGCCAAGTAGACCAGATTTGTTAGTAATGGAACCCACTGAAGTGTTTCAGATGGATGATGACAAAAATCAGCAAAATATTTAAGAAAATCCATGAGGTATTAGAATACTGCAGGAATTAAAAAGTTATACCTCGGACTAGTAAAAGAGTTCTAGAATTTTAAAGGCTGAAAGTGTGAAAGTTATCAGCATCAAAATGCCAAACTTGAATGCAATGAAGTCAGCAGACCATGAAGGAAAAGCTCTCGTGCACACTTTCCTGTGATGGGAACTGCCACTGAAGATGTTGCCAATCCACAACCTCGCAACAAAGGCTAATATTCTGAGGACATCTTTCCAGTAATAGCCAGTCTTAACTGTAAACTTCAAGTGGTCTAACTTGCAATCAGAGTCCCTGCAATCAGGGTCCCTTCTGTGAAGACTCTCTCTTAGCAACAGCCAGTACACATATTAAGTCCTGTGAGTAAGCTCTTGTAAACAAATAAACTTTTGTTTCAAAACACCCTGTGTGTACTTCTCCTTTTTATCTTTAAAGTTCCCACTGTCTCAACCAACCTATGATTTATTATAGTGTGCATACCTGAATTGGTATGCATATGGTCCCCTGCTCATTCTTAAATAAACTCATTTCTTTGGAGAGCTACTTTCTCTGTTGTTACTTTAGCTTGACATAATCTGGCATCAGAAGTGGGATCTAAAGTGAGCTCATCTTGGAATGATCAGCAGCCCCTGAAACCATGAGTGGTATTCCCTTGTTGAGCCCTTTGATCTGTTCGTTTCCACATCTGACCTTTTGTCCTGTGTTGAGTCTCCCCTTGGGTTAAAATCCCTTCTTTTTGTCTGGTTCAGGATCTTATTTGGATAAGGTCACCTCAATAAAAAGCCTTGAATCCCTCCTTAGCCTAAAAACGACTTTGCCTTTTCTGGCAAGCCCTTTATGAGATAAGAACATTGTCCTTCTGGTGAGTCCTCTTTTTTTTTTTTTTTAACTTCTCCATGCCTGGTTTAATATTTTGTTTGGTCTGCCTGCCTGATTTAAAATTTTGGTGAATTGAGTCTTTTCTTACTTCTGAACATCTGCCAAATGCAAAAATAAATGTACCAAACAGTAGGCATGGATTGACCAATTTAAACCAGTTAAGGCAGTGCCATCATTAATGAGTGACTCCAATCTCTGAAGATGAAGTATTTTGTGTGAAGGTAAACAGGCCATGGATAGGCAAGATTACTATTAGAGCATCTGCCACACTTAAGAAAATTTCTATTCAACAGGGAAAATGTGGTCATGGGTTGGACAACAAAGGCAATGATTGTCCGCCAACTAAAACACATACCCTGGACCGGGTATATTATAAAACAAAACACCAGTCCAAACTTCTGACATTCCCAACCAGATTCATAGGATTTTATTTTTTTCTTTTCAGAGATTAATGAGAAACAAAATAAGACACCCAAATTTAAAGGCATGCCAGAATAATCTTTCTTCTGGGACTCTAGCCAGCTATATTTATGGTCCATCTCATGCACACTTCTCAATTGATGGGGAAATTACACCAAAAGTAATTTAGAATTACAATGGCCATTATGTAGGACATTCCAGATGAACTTTCAAGAACTGCATTTTAAGAAGAGAATTTAAAATTGGAAGGGGTCGGTCTCTGCGGAGCCAGGAGGGGAAGCGATGGCTGGGCCCGGGTGGATCTCCAAGGTCTGTCTGCTGCTGGGGGTATTCCACAACCCAAAACAGGTGACTAGAGGTTTTACTGATGTTGTTCAGCCAGTGACTTTAATTCCAGGAGATGGTATTGCCCCAGAAATTTCAGCTCCAGTTATGAAGATTTTTGATACTGCCTAAGCACCTATTCAGTGGGAGGAGTGGAACGTCACTGCCATTCAAGGACCTGGAGGAAAGTGGACGATCCCTTCGGAGGCTAAAGAGTCCATGGATAAGAACAAGATGGGCTTGAAAGGCCCTTTGAAGACCCCAATAGCAGCCGGTCACCCATCTATGAATTTGCCGCTGCGCAAAACATTTGAGCTTTACACAAATGTCCGACCATGTGTCTCTATCGAAGGCTATAAAACCCCTTACACCGATGTAAATATTGTGACCATTCGAGAAAACACAGAAAGAGAATACAGTGGAATTGAGCATGTGATCATTGATGGAGTTGTGCAGAGTATCAAGCTCATCACCGAGGGGGCGAGCAAGCCCATTGCTGAGTTTGCCTTTGAGTATGCCCGGAACAACCGCAGGAACAACGTCACGGCAGTGCACAAAGCCAACATCATGCGGATGTTAGATGGGCTTTTTCTACAAAAATGCAGGGAAGTTGCAGAAAACTGTAAAGATATTAAATTTAATGAGATGTACCTTGATACAGTATGTTTGAATATGGTACAATATCCTTCCCAATTTGATGTTCTTGTTATGCCAAATTTGTATGGAGACATCCTTAGTGACCTGTGTGCAGGATTGATTGGAGGTCTTGGTGTGACACCAAGTGGCAACAGTGGAGCCAATGGGGTTGCAATTTTTGAGTCGATTCATGGGACGACTCTAGACATTGCAGGCAAGGACATGGCGAATCCCACAGGCCTCCTGCTCGGTGCCGTGATGATGTTGCGCCACATGGGACTTTTTGACCATGCTGCAAGAATTGAGGCCGCGTGTTTTGCTACGATTAAGGATGGAAAGAGCTTGACAAAAGATTTGGGAGGCAATGCAAAATGCTCAGACTTCACAGAGGAAATCTGTCGCCGAGTAAAAGATTTAGATTAACGCTTCTACAACTGGTATTTGCATCAGTCACTCTAAATGGACCCCACATAAACCTCTGTTTAGAATACCTACCTATGTATGCTTTGGTTTACTTGTTTCTTGACAATACATTTTTAGATCTGGCCTTTTCTTAACAAAATCTGTGCAAAAGATGCAGGTGGATGTCCCTAGGTCTGTTTTCAAAGAACTTTCTCCAAGTGCTTATTTTGTTTATTAAGTGTCTACCTGGTAAATGTTTTTTTTTGTAAACTCTGAGTGGACTGTATCACTTGCTATTCTAAACCATCTTACACTTAAGTTAAAATAGTTTCTCTTCAGCTGTAAATATCAGGACACAGAATTAACAAGAGAAAATGTCAAATTTTTAAAGAAAAACCTTGTTTTCTTTGGTTTTTGAAAAACATAATGGAAATAAAACAGGATATTGATATAATGGCACAAAATGACACTCTTATAAAACTAAATGGGCACAAGAGAAATTTCCTGGGAAAGTTCACATCAAAAAGAGTGAATGTGGTATATTTCTAAATGAAATGGAAAATAGAGACAGATTTGTCCTTCACAGAAATTACTGAGTATGAATAAAAACTTCACATCCAAGAAATATGTAATGAAAGAGATAATTTTTATTAATAAGACAAAGGTAACATATTGGATACAAAGACACAAAAAATGTATTGTGCATTCAGTTATTTTGCGGTCTTGAGATTTAATATTCTTTTCAAGAGCTTTTAATGAAGCAGAGAGCTAGTACTTCATTTTCATTGGAGGCATTTTCAGCATCATGAGTTGTCAGAGCCTCTGAGCCCCTAATTTTAAGCCAGAAGGGCTGAGTGTATTGTAAACTTATTCTTTCATGTTGCTGTCTGGGAATGGACCACACTACAGCTAGTAGTTCTGGGGGCGATACTGCGGAAAGGCCTGAACACATGTTATTTTGGCTGCAATTGAGGAACTCGGGATGCTGACTATTAAGTTTGTATTTCAGTAACTTCCCCTTCTCCTATCCCAAAGCACCAGTTACTACCCTCTGCCTCAGCATTACCAGTATAAGATGACATTCCAAAGATTGCAGGCAACTCAGCCTGAGTTAATTCAAAATATTGTGCCATGCCGGGGCTTGAGCTTGGGCTTAGGCTTGGGCTCAGCTTTTGACCCTCAGGCATCTCCTTTCCCTTCCTGCCTTCCTCTCCCTTATCTTCCACTGCAGCATGATTTTCTTAATCTTCATACACTCACTATTTTCATGAACAATTACCCTCTGGCCCCACAACCAAAGACAACTCATGGCCTCCCTTGGCCCTTGTATAACATTGCGTGGTGGCTCACACCTGTAATCCCCAGCATTGTGGGAGGCTGAGGCGGGCGGATCACCTGAGTTGGGGAGTTCAAGAGGAGCCTGACCAACATGGAGAAACTCCGTCTCTACTAAAAACACACACAAAAAAATTAGCCGGGTGTGGTGGCGGGCTCCTGTATTCCCAGGCAGGAGAATCGCTTGAACCCGGGAGGCGGAGGTTGCGGTGAGCCGAGGTCGCGCCATTGCATTCCAGCCTGGGCAACAAGAGCGAAACTCAGCCTCAAGTTTAAAAAATAATAAAAGAAAACAAACTGTTGTGGAAACTGCAGTTTACCCCAAATTTAGTCCACAGCCTCCACAGAATTAACAGTTAAAGGCAAATGAAAAATCTCAAAGGTTAGCCATTTGAGCAAGTAACCTTAACTTATTCTATTTTTTCAGAAAAATAGTTTGGATTTAGCTGTCCTTTGTGGAAAACCCAGTGATCTTTGCTTGTGTGTGTATTTATGTTTGCATGTTTTGCGTTTGTAATAATTTTCTTCCAAGATATGTGAAAGAACTCTATTTAATTGGCTTACAAGATATGTGAAAGGGCTCTATTTAATTGGCTTAAAGGGTCAACAAAGCAAATGTAAAAGAGTCTCTTGACTATTCTTGCTGTACTTGTATAATCAGGCTTTGTTTGATGAGGTTAAATTTATTCTGCAAACAAAGAAGCCTTATCTTGGTAAAAACTGGAATGACTAGACAAGAAAATTTATGATTAAGAAAGGAAAACTATACTTCATCTGTTATTAAATTGCAGCCCTATGCATTGCTTTTGAGTTTATTATTATTTACCTACAACCTGGACTAAATTTTCAATTCTTCTAGGTTTGTCCAACCCAATTTTCTGGTCTGGAATTGCTAAAATAAAAATCTGCTCTGTTCCTGAAGCTCTACACACTAAAGCTACACAACTCAATGTAAATTTCAAGGGATGAGTCTCATGTCTCATGTTTAGACCACACAGAAAGTTCACCAAACCACTCCATGCCATACCCAAAGACATTTAGTGTGTAAACCAGTATGAGAAGTTGATGATTTCATGCCATGGACAGCTTTTTCTAAGAATGATAGAACAATACTTACAAAAATGAGACTATTATCCTTCTTAAATTTTCTTTGCTTGTGCCTTCTTTTTCATTTGACAGGATAATGCCATAGTTATAATTTCATAATCATCAGCTTCTGAGGGCACTTGATGGAATGTCGGATCTGTCATGCCAATCCCAAATCTTTACATGATCTAAGAGATGCTTTCTTCCATGTAGTGAATAACTTTGGCAATATTCTTAACACAACTTTTTGTTCAAATTTTACCAGTGATCCCTTTTTACAGAGTTAGCACTCTCGGCTTTAATTTAACCAAGTCATGAGATACTAAATAATAGAATCACTAACCAAACTATGTAAAAGACTCAATACCTATACCAAATCTTACCCAGTCCCACATGGTCTTTTAATTTGTTTAATTGAGCTCTTGGTTCAGAACCATCATCCAAAATGAATTTGTTATGCTCCTGTTGGTTTTGCTTTGCATTATTTTCTTTAAGCTTTGCACCTGTTACCTGTCTGACTTCTGCAGAAATGGCACTCCTGAGATAATAATGCTGGCTCAGCACTTAAAGGATATGTGGAAAATGTGGAATTGAAAAAATTGACTTCATAATGAATTCCAGGGAGAATTAGCCTGAAACCCACTCCTTCCAAACATCCTTGTTGCTCAAATGTGGCTAAAAGTGTTTTGAAACTGACTCCCAGTCACCAATCACTTGGGACCGACTTGGGAACAAACCAACCAAATCAAGTGCATCCAAGCACTGAGGAACACATAATACATAACTACAGGATGATTGATCAGAGATGCTTTCAGAGAAAGATCTTGATCAAAGGGGGAACTGCAAAAGTTGTCAGAAGCAAAATGGAGTCACTTATGCCAAACCCTAACAAGATGGAGTCAGGAGTTCATGAAGGAAGGGCTTTCATGTATACTTTCTTGTGGTGGAAATTGGCATTAGGACATTGCCAAACTACAACCTTGCAACAAAGGCTACTTCTGTACTTCCAGTAATAGCCAGTCCTAACCACAATCTTGCAAGTGGCCTTACTTGCTGCCATCAGGGTCCCTGCAGTCAGGGTTCTCTCCATAAAACTCTCTCAAGCAGCAGCCAATGCACATGTCCTCACCTGCAATATGAACCTGTAAACCAGTGAACTTTCATTTTACATCAACTGGCATATATGTCTCCTTTTTGCCTTTAAAAGTTTCTCACTGCCTTAACATTTTCAGATGAACTTATGATTTGTTTTTTTGTTTTGTTTTGTTTTGTTTTTTTGAGACGGAGTCTCGCTCTGTCGCCCAGGCTGGAGTGCAGTGGCTGGATCTCGGCTCACTGCAAGCTCCGCCTCCCGGGTTCACGCCATTCTCCTGCCTCAGCCTCCCGAGTAGCTGGGACTACAGGCACCTGCCACCTCGCCCGGCTAGTTTTTTGTATTTTTTTAGTAGAGACAGGGTTTCACCCTGTTAGCCAGGATGGTCTTGATCTCCTGACCTCGTGATCCACCCGTCTTGGCCTCCCAAAGTGCTGGGATTACAGGCTTGAGCCACCGCGCCTGGCCTATGATTTGTTATATGCATTTCCAGAATTTACAAATCCCCTACTTATTCCTGAATATATTCATTTCTTTGGAGAGTGACTATCTGTTGTTATTTTGAGTTGACAGAGGAACTCAAGATATGGTAGTCAAATCATTCATTTCCTGAATGATGAAAATGAAGAGTAGAAATAGTAACTGATTGGCTTAGTTAGAAGGACATACAAACTACACTTTAACATCAGGCTTCTGACTGGTAACTTGGTGCTTTATAAGCCACACTGAGTCCCTGACACTATAGCTTAATGTAAAAGAGATAAATTATAACCAATAGTGACCTTAATTACAAAAATTAGAGAAATTAGAATATCCAATATGTATTGAAACATTCATTTGATCTTAAAGTTCTGTGGAAATTTGCTATTACTACATAAATATTTTAGTAAATATTGAATAATGCATTATTATTTAATTTTTTATTAATACCTTATTTATATATGAAATGTGTAGATAAAGGCAAAGTGGGGAGAGTCAGTTGACTCCAATCCTCCGGAGTGAATGCAAAGAGTTCGCCGATGAATTCAAAGTTAGCTATCAATATTTATCCCCAACACTAACTTTCTTTCATCCCATCTTCAAACTGGATACTGACTGTGTAACTGGACAGATGGGGCTCATCCATGCTTTGCTGGTGCCACTCACCTTTGTTCTTCCCAGCCAGCTTGTTCATCAGGTAGGATTTGCCTGTGCGGTAGAGGCCCACAATTGCCACCACTGCTACAGGCTGTGTAATGGCAGAGAGGATCTCCAGAGCTTCTGAATTCACCACCAGATGCCCTTCAGTGTTTTCAATGAGGCATACTGGGCCTGGCATGTGGATCGCTGATGCCATGTTGGGACCGTTCCTTTGTCTGCAAGGAAAAAATGAAGCAGAAAGCAATGTCTGGTCAGTCAATTGAGCTGAATTCTACAATAGGGCATAAATTTTTGTTTATTATTCTTGAACATTGTTTCTTGTGCATTTCTAAGAAGACCTGTGGCCCTTTAAGGCTGTCCTATGGACTGGGCCACTGACTGCCTTTTAAAATAATTTAATTTTGAAACAGACTTATAGAAAAGATGCACGATAGGTATGAAGAGTGCCCATATACCATTTCCCTGGCTTCCCCTAATGTTAATATTTTACATAACCATAGAGCAATTACTGAAACCAGGATTTTAACATTGATACAATGATAACTAATTTACACTCCTTATTGACATTTCACCAGTTTCCCACTAATGTCCTTCTGCTTCACGATCCAATCCAGGATCCCTCATTGCATTTAGTCATTATGTTTCTGTAGTTTTCTTGCATTTTTGATAGTTCCTTATTCTTTTTTTGTCTTTCATGTCTTTGACATTTTAGAATAGTACTGGCCTTTGATTTTGAGGAATATCTTTCACTTTGGAGTTTTCTGATGTTTCCTCGTTGATTGAAGTTAGGCATTTTTTTTTGCAAATGTCACAGAAGTGATGTTCTGCCATTTTCAGTGTCTTGTATTAAGGGATTCATGATGTTGACATGACTTTTTCTGGTGCTGCGACCTTAACTTTGATTACTTGGTTAAAGTTCTTGCTGCCAGATTTCAGATTTCTCCATGGTAAAGAGTTATGTGCCACTTTGTCACTAAAAAGTTTCCATTTTGAGAAACAGTTTGGAGACTATGCAAATACAATCTCATCATACTTTTTTGTTGTTGTTGTTGTTTTCTCAGTTTTCTTAGTTTTTATTGATGATTCTTTTTGTGGTGTTTGACAAAATAGATTTTCTATTATAGTCATTCTTTCTATGTTTATTAACTGGAGTTCTACCATAAGCAAGGGCTGTTCCTTCTTTATTTATTTTGTTTGCTCATTTAATCATTTACTTGTATCAATGCAGACTCAGAGATATTAGTTTTACTCTGAGGGTTTCAATACTTTACAATCAATATTTATTTTGTTACTTAACTTGTCCTAGATTTTGTCATTGAGAGCTTCTTCAAGCTGGATCCATTTTTTTTTCTTTTTCTTTTTCACATGCTTCCATCATATTTTCAGTGCTTCTTTTCTTTTTGGCTTCACAACATATTCTAGAAAACACATCTGCATTTTTCTTGCTTTATCCCTAGAAACCACCATTTCTCCCAGTATCTTTGGTTTCTTTCACTGGATAATGGTATTTTGACACCAAGATATCTCTCTAGGTGTGTTAATTATTTCTAGACCCACTCAGGGGCAAATGTGAGAAATATATGTATGTATACTAGCACACATCTATATTTATTTTTATTTGTACATTTCTGTAATAAAGCTTGAGATTCTGTTGATATTTCCAGTTCCAATCCAACACATCTGAGCTCATTCAAGCTTTTGACTTTCCTTTTTAAACTATTTTCTCTAAATAAGCTAGACTTTGGTCTCCTAATACGTAATACACTTGTTTCCTTGCTCAATCCTAGTATATTCATATAGTAGTATCAAAATTGATAATAAGTCTGTGGAAAAATAAATTTACTTACTACAGAAAATTATTAGTGTACAGTTCTTTTGGTGTTTAGCCTTATATACACACTCAAAACATTGCACTTCGAAGTTGCTTAGGTTAGTTTTTTCCTTCTCCACCTTCTTCAGTATGGTTAAATTATTCATTTGTAAAACACTTAGTTACATTTGTTACTGTTTCTGTTTCACTTTGGCCTCCCTCACATCTTGGTCTCTTGGTTGATTTTAAGTATGATTTATTTTTTGAGTTTGTGAAACAATATGGTTCTTAAATTCAGAGCTTTTCAAAAAGTTACAGTCAGAGAAGTGTCACTTTTCCTTCCTCTTACCACTCCACTCCCATTGCACTGGTCTTCTATTCTTTCTACCACATTCCAACCCATCCTCCATAGATACCAAATCTTGTTAGTTTCTGGTTTACCCTTCTTGGATTTTCTTTTCACAAATGAGAATGTACATATTTTCTTTTTCACATTTTCTAACACGAAGATCATATCATATAGAAATTTGGAAATCCCTCCACATCTGTTCATAGAAAGCTTTTAAAATCCTTTTAACATGTATCTACTCCTTTATGTGGATTATATCCCAGTTTATTCAATCACTCTTCAATGTATGGGCATTTAGATTGTCTCAAATATTTTGCAATTACAAACAATGCTGCAATGAATAACTCTGCTAACTTTATGCATGTGTATTTTTATATTGTTACAGGAGTAATTTCAGGATAGATTCCTACCAACAGGATTGCTTGGTCAAAAGATGAGAGTATATCATTTTGTAGATATTGCCAAGTTCCTCTACAGAAGGTTGTACAAGGTTGCATTCCCACCAGCTCATCTTGTATGTCATTTTCCAGAAAATGGAATTTTTCCGAGGTGCCCCGCTTACTCTTCTGACTTAATTACAAAACTTTCTTTGGAAGCTTTTCACGTTCACATTTAGATCTTTGGATTGAGGAAAGCTGAGCTCGCTGAGCTCATGTGTATAGTAATAGTAATTTTCATCTAGGGAACATTGTGTCATACATATCTACATATTTTGAAACATAGATACCATTCTAACCCATCCTTGGTCCTGATTTCTTCCAAGCCCCTCTGTGGGCAGGATCTGGTCAGACTGTGGGACTCAGGTTACCCAATGGCTTCCTCCTGTCACTGTGCATCAGCATTCACACGTTATTCATGCAAGCCTGATAGCTCGCACCTGACACTTATCTGTTGATTTTTGACTCAATTATGTTACCAGATTTTGAATTCTCTGCATTTTAAGATTGATTCTTTATTGCCTCCATGTATATCAGTCTGCATATTGTTTTTAATTATTTCATGTAATGAAGTCACACCAGGAAACATTCTTTGAGAAACCATGGCTTGTTTTTTGTCTGATCTCTGCCGTATAGGGAGTAGCATGTGCACAATTGTAATCTTGCTATCTTTATCTGGTACTTGATAAATTAAATATTTTGATAATTTTGTAAAGTTAAAAGGAGTGAACAGCCTTCTTGTAGTAATGCTTTAATATTATGTTTTTAAGTTGAATGTCTCAATCCTTATAACTTATGTGATCATGATACAAAATATATAATCTCTTTAAGATACAAGCAAATATAGATGATAGATACCATAGTTTTCATTTTTGTCCTATAATAAAGAGTGGTTTGCTTCCATATAGAGTTGGTTACTGCTGACTTGTTCCACTGGAGGCTTCTATTAAATTATCTGGCTTCCCATCACTTCAACAGAAGATGGCAAAAACGCCGTTTATTTTTCTGTGATCGTGACCCATTTCCTCTTATAGCAATGGCCTACAGGATCTGCTGGCAAGCAAGAAGGGCAAACCAGAAACTGAAAAGATTGGGTATCTATGGAAGATGAGTGAAAACACAGTATGGGTCTGTCCAATTCCATAGCATATACTATGCTACCATAAAATAGGAATCAATCAATCATTGACTCAGAAAAGGTGGTGACACAAAGATATTATAAGCTCCTCGATTATAATAATGTGTTGCCTCTTTTTGCAGATCCCAAGTTACCTACCTTCATTTACCTATAGCTATAAACGTTGGCAATAAAGAAAGTGACAGAGTCTATTAGGCAGATATTTGAAGATAACGGTAATTTAAGATGGTGCCAGAAAAGAAATAATAATCTTAGAACATTAGCTTCTCTGAATATCTGTTCCACCTCTACTGAAGCCTAATTTGACACAGCAGGAATTAGAGCATAGTAAAGTACATGCAGTCACCTAAGGCCAGCATTTCATCTAGACTTTTATCCTGCAGCTGGCTCAACTGCAGCGTATCTTGGGGATGGTCAACTTAGAGAAAACTAATGGATCCTTACAAGTCGCAAAATCCTTATAAGTCCTAGTCTTACCCAGAGTAGAGATCCTCTGGAGTTGGTAAGAAGGCAGCTTCAATGAGAAAGTTACGAGTCTTTATTCTCTTCTCTTTAGTTCTGAATTTGGCTGCACTGCTTTCTCCCTCTTTTTTTCTTGCTGGAACTTTGGACTTTTACCTTACCTCTCCAATGTCATGGGGCTTTCCAGACTTTCTAGAGACCTGTATTTATACATGTAAAAAGCAACGCAACCTCTGCGAATAAATAGAGTAATATGACAGTCCGTGATTTAGCAACGATAAAAGAAATTGCTGACAGCTGCACTAGTGAGAGGATTTGACATAATTTCTCAAACAGAATCTTCCAATTTTATTATTGGAAGACATATTAGAGACAGCTTGTAATTATTTAAAAAAAAAAAACTTCATTGAATCATTTAAAATAATGACATTCATGTTTGTGGGCCACGTTGAGAAGTATAGGAATGAGAAAACTTGATATAATATTATTTAGGTTCAATTCACTTGAATATTAGACTCTTTTAAAATAGACCTCATTATTTGCGTTTAGTAATGAGGACTGTAAGTGCTCTGAGGGAATGTCCACGTCTTATACATGTTTGAATTATTAGCACTTAACTCAGGTCTTGGCACTTAACATTTAATAATAATGAAGACAGTACCCATTTTGTTTACATAGATTATCCCATTGTATTCTTATCATGAATAGTTTTACCACAATGTTAAAAGAGAGATTTAATAATTTGTTACAATTACAGAGCTACTAAATAAGATTTGGGCCCAAGAAGTCTTCCTGTCAATCACTTCATTAAAATACCTCTGTGTTTGCTTAGTGTGTAGTAACAATGTTTTCTCCTCATCAGTTCCATTCTAGGCTGTATTCTTTACACACACCATTTTAAATATAAAAATACCTCAAGATAAAGGGTGTTTATTATCCCCATTGTCCAAGGGGGAAAAATAATCAGAAAATGGGTAATTAATATGTCTAACTAAAGCCATTGAGCTACACACTAAGGTAGCAAGTAATTGAGTGAGATTCAAACTTGAAAATCCATTTGATTAAAATCACATTGATTCTCTACGGCATATTGTCTCTAAAAGAGAGGAGAGTGGGAAAAGGGGAAGAAAGAGAGAGAAATGGAGAGCAGAGAGTAAGACCTGTATATGTGTGTGTGTGTGTGTGTGTGTGTGTGTGTGTGTGTGTGTGTGTGTGAGAGAGAGAGAGAATATTGATGAGATTGAAAGTGAAAGTAAGGCAGGGTTATTTCAAAACAGAGCTATTGCTGGGAAATCACCTGCTTTTTCTAAGCAATAAAATCTATTGTTTATATCAGGCAAACAAAAATAGCCCTAGGCAAAATTAATCTTTGTGAATTATGTAAAATTTAAAGGTATATAAATTTATAAGAAAAAAAGATTCCACTTTCCCAACTTGTTGTTTTTTGAGATGGATTTTCTCTCTTGTTGCCCAGGCTGGAGTGCAATAGTGCGATCTTGGCTTACTGTAACGTCCACCTCCCGGGTTCAAGTGATTCTCCTGCCTCAGCCTCCTGAGTAGCTAGGATTACAGGCATGAGCTACCACACCCGGCTAATTTTGCATTTTTAGTAGAGATGGGGTTTCTCTATGTTGGTCAGGCTGGTCTCAAACTCCCAATCTCAGGTGATCCACCTGCCTTGGCCTCCCAAAGTGTTGGGATTACAGGCGTGAGCCACCATGCCAGACCCCAACTTGTTTTTAGAGTGTTTCTTTGGAGACTAGTGGGCCAGAGTCCTTTCTTTAACCTTTTGAATATAAAGAGAGCTTTCTAGAGGCTAAATATCATTGCCAGCTTTACAACCCAGAGATGTCTTCAAGAGTCTGGACTCCATGTCTTTTGAAATGGAAATATCCAGAAAGACAGGCTTCCTGACACTTTGGGAGCTTAAGCCCCGTGCCTATCCTGTCTGTAGCCATTTTTTCCAAGGGAGATAAATTTTAATATTCTTTCGGATAAGCAAATAGCTACCACATTTCCAAGGTGAGCATAGGATGAAGAATACAAGGAAGCTATAGCAAAATTCAGAATGTAACAGCAAATTATGTTGTCAGTTCTGTCATGGGAAAACAGGATGGCGTTGATCCTAAGGAAACATGGTACATAAACCAGCTAAAAACAGTGTAGTGTAAATGCTGGGCGAGGTGGCTCATACCTGTAATCCCAGCACTTTGGGAGACTGAGGTGGGCAGATCACTTGAAGTCAGGAGCTTGAGACTAGCCTGGTCAACACAGTGAAACCCCGACTCTACAAAAATAGAAAAAAAAAAAAATAGCCGGGTGTGGTGGTACATGCCTGTACTCCCAGCTACTAGGGAAGTTGAGGCAGGAAAATCACTTCTGGGAGGCAGAGGTTGCAGTGAGCCAAGATAGCACCACTGCACTTCAGCCTGGGTGATAGAATGAGAGTCTGTCTCAAAAAACTATTTTATAAAACATGAATAAGAAAAGACACTACATCTGCATTATATATATATTGGATATGTAATTTTAATGTGTAAGTAAGAAATGCTGGCACAGGTTTGGGTCTGGTGGCTCACGCCTATAATCCCAGCTACTTGAGAGGCTGAGGCAGAATAATCGTTTCAACCTGGGAGGTAGAAGTTGCAGTGAGCCCAGATCGCGCCACTACACTCCATCCTTGGCAACAGAGTAAGACTTCCTCTCAACAATAACAACAACAAACAACAAAAATAAAAATAAAATAGTGCAGTATAAAGAGATCTTATGTGTTAGGATGTATAAATTCTGTGAACTTTCAACCTGATTTTGCAGTCATTTGCAGAATACCTATCTGCATGTATTTGGTTCTTGTTAATAATAAAACAGTATTCCATTTTTTCTAAATTTTTGTGGAGACAACATTTTTGTTACAACTTTTATTTCACCAACAATATGAAAGAATTAAATTTACTACTTTCCCTACATACCCATTTCCAGAAGAACTAAAGTTGTTACCTATAGGTAAATTTAAATATGTTGATTAATTCAATTCACGGTACATATTAAATAATTCTATTTATCAAAAACTTAGAAATCAATGACAAAGAACAAAAGCCTAGTAGTAGGATATGTACTGTAAAATTAGCAGTATTTCTAACTCATTGATGAGATTAGGAGTTATTTTTTATTTTTATACTTTCCAGCATATTGTGACTTTTTTCAATGACTAAATTATCATCCCAGGAAAACACATACACATCAAGAAAGTCATTTTCCTGTTGAATAAGAAGATCGCTTATTTAAATAATCATTTTCTGCTGGGTATTTGGTATTGTAATCCATTGGTCATTTATTTGTAAGACAGATATTTAATAAGAAATGACTACACACAAAGTCTGTCATACATTAGTGTTTAATTGTATACAATTGAAGTATTTATATTAAGGCAAGTCAGGTAGGAAAGGGTACTTAAAAGGAAAATCTTATTCTTTTGATGTGGACAGAAATCAAAGGCGTTTGATATAGTTGCATGAGGTGGTTAATGACTATGTGAATTGCCCTAGTCTGAAATAAACATTTTGTAATTTAGTGATTTAGCACAGGAAGCATTTTCTTTTTCTTCTGTATTAAGAACAAAGGGTTTTTCGTTGACATAGGATTGATACGATAGTGAAGTCACGGGGCTTAAAGTATAAGGTTGCTTTGAAATCACCTTTCCAAAATTATAACCGAGGAAATTGTGACAGTGAAAGAAATCATACCTAACTGACCCCATCTTGCTTCTAACCTTTAACCTGTCCGTGTTCATCCTGGGACCTAGGCCAAGCTAACTTTGGGAAGGAATTCAGTTCATGGTTTGACTCTGAAACAAAATTGATAACAGCCTTTTCCTGAAAACACCCCTTCTTGCCTGGGAACCAGTCTGCCTTTGCAGGACCAACAAATTAGCTACAAGATTAGAAACTACAGTTTATGAGTCATGCAGCCTCTGGCTCCAAGAGTCTGAACCTCCCCAAATTGCTCCTGGGATAACATCACTATTGCAAAATCTAAGATAAGTGCTTGAGATATTTTGCAGACCCCATACTTGATGAATCAGTTGACACCACCTAGACCAGTCATCTGGCCCAAGCAGCTCACGCCACCCAGACGAGTAATCTGGCTGAACCAGTTCTGCCATCCCACCCAGGAACAAAAACCAGCAAGAAAAATTGACTTCGATCCCCTATGATTCCATCTCCAACCTGAACAATCAGTACTTCCCACTTCCCAAGCCGCTAGTCACCAAATTATCTTTAAGAACTCTGATCCCCTAATGCTTGGGGAGACTGATTTGAGTAATAATAAAACTTGGGTCTCACGCATAGCCGGCTCTGTGTGAATTACTCTTTCTTCATTGCAATTCCCCTGTCTTGATAAATCGGCTGTGTCTAAGCAGCGGGCAAAGTGAACCCATTGGGCAGTTATAGTTTAGGAAAAGTAAACTAGTCACACAGTTTGCTTTTATGAATATGGTGAAAGGTATGTCAAAGCCCTGATAACTTATCCTAGTTGTGCTGTATTTCAGGGACTGGAGCTGCTGCCCAGTTTCCTTCACTCCAGACAGGATCCTGTCTCTGGTCTACCTGCGAGGCTATAGGACCTCGCTGTGTCCACCTTGGGGTGTGTTTGCTTCACAGACAGGGAACGTCCCTTGGGAGCAGACACATCGCTTAAATGTTTTTACTTCCTCTCTATATCATATTCAATGTGATATAGGAGTAAAGAATAAATTATTTAGGCATGTAGTGAGGGTACGGGCATCCTTGGTAAGGTTTTCCTTTTAATGAAAAGCAGCCCCCAAATAATTTTCTTTTCTAACAAAGAGCAACCTGTATAATTGAGCTGCAAACATATACCAGCAAGCTAGAAGCTTGCGCAGGTGAATACCGGCAGTTGTGCCAACAAGATCCTGGGACTAGGCATGTTCAAATTGTGGCTCTATTCTTTCTTCTCTTTGTCAGCCACATGTACAGTAAGAATCAGACAACGAGGTTCCGGCCAAATGGAAAGTCCATTTGCATAATAAGTTTAGGGTGGGGTAGCCAGCCTTCTGGGCATGTTATATAAACATCACAGCTGGTCCAGCCAATCTGTGGTCCCTATGTAAATCAGACACCACCTCCTCAAGCCTGTCTATAAAATCTGGTGCACTCTGCTGTGGGTTGGAATTCTCACTTGGGTGCCTCTCTCTCTCACAAGAGAGGCAGCTGTTCTCCTTTCTCTTTATCCAGACAATGATGCCACTTAGATGTACATACATGTGACACGATTTCATCTAAGGAGGCCAAAGGAGACAAGCAACACTGTCTCCTCAGCTTTTTGTTTTTGTGAACTATTTCTAGTGTGAAAGGAAAATATCTTGGGCCCCAAATCACTAAGCTAAAGGGAAAAGTCAAGCTAGGAACTGATTAGGGCAAACCTGTCTCTCATTCTATTCAGAGTCACCCCTCTGCTCACTGAGATAAATCTGTACCTGATTGCCTCCATTGGTGAGGCTAATGAGAAACTTAAAAGAATGCAACCATTTGTCTCTTATCTACCTATGACCTGGAAGCCCTCTCCCCATTTTGGGTTGTCCTGTTTTCCGGGACAAACCAATGTTCATCTTACATATGCTGATCGATGTCTCATGTCTCCCTAGAATAGACTCCGTCTCAAACAAACAAACAAACAAACTGTTCTCTGATCACCCAGGACACATGTTGTCAGGACCTCCTGAGGCGGTGTCATGGGTGCACATCCTCAACCTTGCCAAAATAAACTTTCTAAATTAACTAAGACCTGTCTCTAATTTTCATGGTTCACACTAGTATTCTTGGAGAGATGCCCTATTTTCCTTTGTATTTCTAACAAGGTTCCACTCCTAACTTCTACTCTAACCCTGAAGAGTTTTCATAAGAAATAGAGTCTGTGAGAGATCTTCAAGCTCAGCCTAACAAGTGAGAAGATAGCACTACTGAGGTAGGCTATAGACATGTTATGGGACAATCAAAGACCAGAGAGACTGAAAAAGGCTCAGGAGAGTTTATTAAATTAAGATGATCACCAGCTCAGCCAGGCACACGTCCAGAAAGTCTGAGTCCTGAACAAAGGGCTTTTCCTACTTTTAAACATCTTAAGGTGGGAACTATGTGAGGCAGGAAGCAAGTCACGGAAGCAAAAAACAAAGGCAGCATTAAACATTTCTTACATCTTGAGAGAAGCATGTCTTGCAACCTAAAGTTATCAGTCTTGTGACCCTCCAGCCATGCAGGAGGTAAGCAGGAACTCGCTGGGCTTTTGAGGAATACACTTTGAGGAATGTGGAGTTGGGAAGTATAGATAAGGTCCACCGACCATAAAGAGAAGACAGGCTGTTAATATTCTCTTTTAACTTGAGTGTAAGGGATGGGGGGGGGGGTCACACTTCGCAGCAACTTTAGGAGGATTTTTAAATTTATATTACTGTTACTATTAGGTTATATTTGATTTCATTAATTCCTTCTTCATTCCCTGCTTTTGGTGCTCGACAAAAATGTAGATTAGTAAAGAGCACCACAGTTAGCTATTTCTTCTTGAGTGAGTACGTACTCATCTTGGGATACTGGTGGGTAGCTTTGCAGAACCATTATTCGGGTGGTGGTATGTCTGTCCTTGGTGGCTCTGCTGCTTACTCTTTTTGTCTTAGATTTTTACAGATGGTCCAATATTATTTAGTTTACTGAGATGTGCAGCTTTGTAGGCATCAAAATATATGGACACAGGCCCTTTATGCGAGTAAGGGAAATTTTGTTTTCTTTACAAGTTTACAGACTCTGGTTTTTGTAGGGTTTGTATATGATGACATTAGGGGTTCACCAATTTGGACTTGAAACCAGAAGTCACTGAGTAAGAACTCTGGGTCATAACCTAGTTGGGGCTGCCCATTGCCAGGATCACAGAGAGAATAACTAGTCTGATTGTAGACAAAAGTTCCTATGAGTCCCTGTACACTCATAGTAGATCTGGTATAACAGAGTTTTAGTCACACATTTTCCAGACCAGGCTTCTATCATATAATGATGACAGTCTTCCTGGTCCCCTTTTATAACCATAGGTGAAAGTGTCAGTGGCTTTAATATTACTAATATGATTAAACTTATACTATGTTTGGGCACCCTTTTGGGCAACAAGCTTGGCAGTATTTGCAAAGATAACATGACAGCAAAAATCAGTACAAATAAGAGTATAACTACGTTTGTAAATTCAATCCACATTTACTTATCTATCATTGACTTCCTCAGGCTTCGGCCATGTGTAGACTAGTCAGCTTCCTGTTGTGTGACTGGAGCAGGGCTCGATGTTTCCTCAAGCTTCAGCTGTGCATGGATCAACCAGCCTCTGGTGTGGTGAGAGCAGGGCAGTTGTCCTTGTCAGTAGTGGCTTGGTTTTGCTGCAGGATCAGCTGTGTTGGGTGGTCTGGGTTTTAGTGACTGGTCCACTGGTGCTGGGCGGCAGCTGCTGCTGGTTTCAGCTGGCCATGATGAATCCAAGGTGTGATACCTGCAACTTTAACAGCAGTGGGGGTAGACAAGATCACAATATGGGGACCAGCCCATAAAGGCCCTAAAGTGGTTGGGTTCCATCGTTTGGCCCAGACAGAGTCTCCAGATTGGAAGGGATGTACTGCATCTGTGAGGCTAACAGGTATTCTTTCTCTTACCCACCCTTGTATTTCCTGCATGGTCTCACCTAAGGCTTGCATTTGCCTTCTTAAGGTTAATTCCCCAATTTCTTTTAAATCCCCTTTTATCTGAGTTATGATCGGGGGTGGTAGGCCGAACACTATCTCATAGGGCAAATAACCAGTTAAGTTAGTAGGGGTGCACCTGACTCGGAGAAGGACAATGGGCAGCACCTGATCCCACCTTAGATGAATTTCTTGGCAAGACTTCTTTAACAGCTGTTTGAGTGTCCAGTTCATTCTTTCAACTTTTCCAGAACTCTGTAGGTGATAAGCTGTATGCAGTTTCCATTTGATTTTTAACATCTGCATTAGCTGTTGTACTATTTCTTCCACAAATGCTGGACCACTGTCTGATCCTAAAGTTAGAGGCAGTCCAAGTCTAGGAATAATGTCTTTAGCAAGATCCTGGTTACTTCCTGAGCTTTCTCTGTCCTGGTGGGAAATGCCTCGACTCACCCTGAGGAAGTGCAGACAAACACTAGCATGTACCGGTAGTCTCCAGCTTGAGGCAGCTTGGTAAAGTCCACACAGGTTTCACAGGGTATAGCTCTAGTTTCTTGAATCCCTTGGGGCTGTATTGGCCCCTGCCATGGATTGTTTTGGGCACAAGTTAAACATTGCTCACAAACGGCTCAAGTGATGACAGTTAGTCATGGCACATAGAAATGCCGTCCTGCAAGAGTCTCTAATGCAGTTTTTCCCATATGCTTTCCTTGATGAAACTGCTTTATGAACCGGGAGGCTATTGCTTCTGGATGGCAAGCCTCCCATCTGAGAACTTCCACCATCCTCCTTTCTGGTAACTTCCACTCTCCTGCTCAAACCAAGCCTTTTCATTAGAGGAGTAGTTAGGGGGTTCTGTAAGGGGATGCTCCTATAAGAACATGGTAAGTGTTTCCTCTTCCTTCTTAGTTACCTCTGTCGTTGCAGCTCTTTTGGCTTCTTTGTCCGCCTTTCTGTTTCCTCCAGCCTCGTCACCTCCTCCTCTTTGATGCCCTTTGCAATGGATGACTGCTACTTCTTTTGGAGTCCATATGGCTTCTAAGAGTTGCTCTATTTCCTTTTTATTTTTGATTTCCTTTCCTTCAGTAGTTAATAATCCTCTTTCCTTATATATGGCTCCATGGGCATGTAAAGTGGCAAAAGCATACCTTGAGTCAGTATAGATGTTTACTGACTTTCTTTTGGCCAAGATCAATGCTCTAGTGAGAGCTATTAGCTCAGCTCTTTGGGCTGAAGTTCCAACTGGTAGACGGTGGGCTTCGGCTACTGAGTTTAGTGTTACCACTGCACATCCAGCCCAGCTGACACCTTCATATATGAAGCTTCTTCCATCAGTAAAGTATTCAACATCTGGATCTTTTAAGGGCTGGTCCTTTAAGTCTTTTCAGCTTGAGAAAACCTCATCCACTGTTTCCACACAACAGTGATACCCTGGGCCGCACAACAGGGGCTTTCCATGCTCCACCCATTCTATCGGCAACAGTGTGACTGGATTTAGAGTATTCACAGTCTCCAAGGTTATGCATGGGTTTTCACACAAAAGTCCTTGATATCTTAACATCCTAGGGTTAGAAAGCCAGCGATGCCCCCTCTGTTCCTTCAGGGTGAGGACCATGTGAGGCACCCGAATTATTACCATTCCTCTGTTGTTGGGACAGTAAGGGTCATTATTATGGCTTTTCTTTGACCTAGGTTTAGAGTCATGTCCCCTTTTGGTGTAAAGGAGATTTGTACTTGCAATTTCTGGAGCAAGTCTCTTCCTAACAAGGGCACCAGACAATTTGATATTCATTCTTCCAGCATCCCATCTGCTTGCATCTTGCACATTGATCTCTCTCAAGCCTAGGTCAGTCCTCTTGTCCTGGCTTAGCTTCCTGGTTGCCTAGTTTGTCCTCTACCATGATCGTGACCACAACATGTCCTCTTACAAAACCAGTTTCTCTTCCAACTAAGGCCGCCTCCAGCAAGTCTGCTTTTTCCTTAGCTCTGCGTCTAGCTTCTCTCTTGGCCTCATCATCCTGATTTACAAACACCTTAGTAGCCACCTGGATAAGCTGGGTAATATTCATTCCTTCAAAACCTTCTATCTTCTGAAGCTTTCACTTTATGTCCCCTTGCACCTGGCTTACAAATGTTGCATTGATCTTACACTGATTACCCGCAGCCTCTGGGACAAATGGCATGCGAAGCTGGTAAGCCTCACAGAACCTTTCATAAAATTCACTGGTACTTTCATCTGGCTGCTGGCAGACCTCTGAGACCTTTTCAATATTGGTGGCCTTTTTCCCTCCAGCCTTTATTCCATTTAGTAGTGCCTCTCCATACTGCTGCAAACTTTGTAGCCCTTGAGCCCGGTTAGGGCCCCAGCCTGGGTCAGCCTCTATCAGGAGTGCTTGTTGTGCATACTGCCTGATATCTCCTGTGCCTGCAGACACATTGTTCTCCAGTCACTGGAGAGTGGTTTGTATAACTCTACAGCACTCTTCCATATTAAATAATGACAGAAATTGTTTGCAATCGGCCCAGGTAGGATTGTGAGTTAGGAAAATGGACTGCATTAGATCTATAAGAGCCTGAGACTTCTCTGTATAGGAGGGAGTATGTTGTCTCCAATTTAAGAAATCAGTAGTAGAGAAGGGCTGATAAACAACAAGCGGTTCTCCTCCTTGGAATTCATTCTGTGCATTCAAGTAAATTTGTCCCTGTGTTTCTTGGAGGGGCATCAGCATTGCTCGGGCATGGCCTGACTAAGGCAGCTGATCTCATCCCCCTGGAGTTATTTCTTTGGCTTTTCAGGAAAGGGCTCTGGCTCCTCTCTGCATGGTGTTGCCTGAGGGGTGCTTTCTTCTGAGTCTGAACCTCCAGAAGCAGCTGGGGCAGTTTCCTGTCTAAGGCTTGCCAGGGATGGATAAATTGGTGCATAGAAGGGTGGACTTTCTAACTCTTCACCTAACAGGTAAAGCCTGCAGGACATGTTTTTTTTCTTCTTTTCCTGTGACTCCATTTCTTTTTCTGATGCCTTGCAGTCTCTTTCTATGGTTTTGTATGGGCCATTAGAGTCTTACAATAGGTCTCAATATTGACCTGCAGCCACTTAGAGTGGGTCTGAATTACACTTAATTAGGAGTCGATATACAGAAACTGACCTGGGTGCCTGGGCTGCTCGCCAAGCCTGGTGACCACCTAAAACACTTGGCCAATTATCTCCCTGTCTATTGTCCCCATAGCCAGGCAACCTACATTAAAAGATGGCCAGTCTATCTCACAAAGGGTTCTCAGTTTCTGTGGAGTTAGCTTAACCCCATAATCACATTAAAACCTTTTTTAAAGTTTTTCAGCATGCACTCCAGTGGAGTAGGCTTTGACCTTTTTTCTCCCATTTCCTCCCTGATGGCACACTTTCACTCTTGGATCCACCAGACTGAGTCCTATCACCGGAGTTTCAGACACTGCTTAGCCAGGAGTGTGCCTTAATTCCTGTCACAGTTAGATACAGCCATGGAACTGGTCCTATAGGCTGTATGCAGTGTCCTAGGTCTAGTATTTCCCACACTCACTTCACAGCACACAGTCCACACTAAGAGATCTGTGCCTCCCCACACCATGCCCCACACTGGTCTCTCCTGAGGCTGTCGCTTTCACACACTTTCACACACCTCCCCCATCCCCAAAATGGTTTTCCTTTCTGACTGACTTGCGAGCCCTACCTGCGTCTGGTGTTGGTTAGGGTGTGAGTTTCATCCGAATCAACGGGCCTCTCCCATTGTCCCAACCCCCTTAGATCGGACTAGTCATCATGCCCTAGGAGGTGATCAGGTTCCTCTTCCATCCTTTTGGGACAGGTCTTGCCTTAGGGCCCAAACCTTATTGCCGTTCAGATGTCTGCACACAGCTCCCGTGACTGTCTTGCAACCCTTTCCACTGGTTCCATTTGCACTGTTGGTGGAAGGCTCTGGAACACAGGAGGGCCATTCTCCTTCTCGGCTGAAACTCTCCCAGTGGTGCCAAGGACCCCAGGTCTCCCCTGTCCTGAGGCTCTAACCCCCAGGCAAAGGAGACAGAAAATCTGCTGTCTCCAATCCCGAATCCTGGATGGGCCCCCAGAAAAGTTGTGGGACAAGGACTTAAGAGACCAAAAAAGGTTCAGGAGAGTTTATTAAATTAAGGTGATCACCAGCTCAGCTGGACATAGGTCCAGAAAGTCTGAGCCCCAAACAAAGGGCTTTTCCTTCTTTTAAACATCTTAAAGTGGGAACTACGTGAGGCGGGAAGTGAGTTACAGAAGCAAGAAACAAAGGCAGCATTAAACATTTCTTACATCTTGAGAGAAACATGTTTTGCAACTTAAACTTATCAGTCTTGTGACCCTGCAGCCATGCAGGAGGTAAGTAGGAACTCGCTGGGCCTTTGAGGAATAAACTTTCCGGAATGTGGAGTTGGGGAGTATAGATAAGGTCCACTGACCACAAAGAGAAGACAGGCTGTTAATATTCTCTTTTAACTTGAGTGTAAGGGATAGGGGGGGTCACAGTTTGCAGCAACTTCAGGAGGATTTTAAAATTTCTATTACTACTACTATTAGGTTATATTTGATTTCATTAATTTCTTCTTCAGACAAAGTCTGAGAAATTCAGCAATTAACCAATTATTTAGTAATTTTTAAGTATGTGAGAGGCCTTTTGCCTGGTGCCTTATTTTGGATGTATATAACTTTATTTCAAGAGTTGACAACTTATGCTTGAACATCAAAGTGGGTGGAGAATCATTTTCTCTGCTTTTATTGTCCTTCTTCTCACCCCTGATTGTAGGATACAGTAAATTCCTCTTCAAAGTTTAGCCTGTTAACTTCCTTTAAAATTCAAGAGGGAGAAAAATTGTTAAGTATGAGTTCTGAGTTCCTCTTCAAAGAACTAACACGACAGCTTCCCTGTTCTTTGTTCTCCATTTTAAAGTTTAACTTCCTTGGTCTTTACCTTCCTTGCCCCTAGTTCCGGTAAACAACCTTCTCTTAGCCTCTATCACTTGTTCCATCCTTAGGCATCCTTAGTCACTTGTTCTGTCCTTAGGCATGTTCAGTCAACTGTTCTGTCCTTAGGCATCCTTAGTCATCTGTTCCATCCTTAGGCATCCTTAGTCACCTGCTCTGT
This sequence comes from Chlorocebus sabaeus, assembly GCF_047675955.1. Lineage (NCBI taxonomy): Eukaryota > Metazoa > Chordata > Mammalia > Primates > Cercopithecidae > Chlorocebus > Chlorocebus sabaeus. The sequence continues at coordinate 47,671,898 of NC_132923.1, read as the reverse complement.
AACCATCCTTCCTACCAAAACTACTCACCTTGCCAGTCTGGCTCCTACCCCTGCTCATTTTAAAATAGCCAATCAGAATTAGCTTAGACTGTGCAGTTCAACCCTAACCAATAGGGGGAAGACATAGCAGTAGGGTCTAGCTGCGTTAGGATAAGAACCCCTTCCCCTCCCTTGTATGGTGTGTTCTTGCCATTGCTCCACCCACGAGACACATCCTTCTATAGAAGTAAATTGCCTTGCTGAGAAAACTTTTGCCTGAGTGCTATTTTCACTTGGTGGCACTGAACATTTTCCAATATGATGCCTTCCTGATGTATAAACAGCTATAATTTCATGCCAGCGTTTTCTAGTCACTGTTTTATATCTCCATTGCTGGTCGTGTGTTGGAGAGAATTAATGGGAAAGAAGGGTTCTCTCTTGCCCCCTATTTCCCTTTTCCAGACCACCCAGATGGGCAGTGTTAGGGCATTCCTCTGAGTGGTACCAATGGCTATTTGCTGACTGGCTCAGCTGCAAGATTTATTCTAGTGGTTTGGGTTGGGGAAACTGGAAGGCGCCTATGCATTGCTTCAAAGCCCTGAAAAAAGTAGAGCTATGCTATTACAACTTTAGAGGGAAGGAAGAAATGAGGAGTAATCACAGTGTTGCTATCTGATGGCTCTATGGACAACGTGTAGATTATTCTACTCTGTCAGCCTGTGGATATCATTTTCAGTAAGGTTTTGATCATCATATTAAAGAGTGTGAAAAGGAAAGATCTTGGGCCCCCAAAATCACTAAGCTAAAAGGAAAATTTATGCTGGAAACTGCTCAGGGCAAACCTGCCTCCTGTTCTATTCAAAGTCATCCCTCTGCTCCCTGAGATAGATACATGTCCTGATTGCCTCCTTTGGAAATGCTTATCAGAAACTCAAAAGAATGCAACCATTTTTCTCTTACCCACTTGTGACCTGGAAGCCCTCTCCCTGCCTCAAGTTGTCCCTGCCTTTCTGGATGGAACCAATGTACTTCATATATATATCTTGGTTGGTGTCTCAAGTCTCCCTAAAATGTATGAAAACAAGCTGTGCCCCAATTGCCTTGGGCACAGGTCATCAGGATATGCTGAGGCTGTGTCACGAGTGTCCATCCTCAACCTTGGCAAAATAAACTTTCTAAATTAACTGAGACCTGTCTCAAATTTGGGGGGTTCACAAGAGAACAGTTTTATTTCACCAGAAGTGTCCTGAAATGATAGAAGAAATATGGTAGAAGTGACAGGTTTGCATGATACTGGCACTTTCTTTATTATTTTAAACATCATGATTGTGCAGGGACCTAATGGTGGTGACTTCATTCCTTGAAAATTAATTATCATGGGTGATATTGAGGCAGGAAAATAGGGTCTGAAACCAGAGAATGTAAGGCTGATTCACACTTCAGTTATGACAGGAAATATCCTCTCCATTTCCATAAGGTATAAGCTGAGTAAATTACTTTGTAACTTTACTTCATCCTCTCCATTTACATAGGGCATACACAAAGTAACCAGTGGAAACCTCTAGAGGGGTACTTAAACCCCTGAAAATTCTGTAATGGTGTTCTTAAGCCTCTGTGCTTGGGCCTGCTCCCATACTGTGGAGTGTACTTTCATTCAATAAATCTCTGCTTTTGTTGATTCTTCTTTCCTTGCTTTGTTTGTGCATTTTGTCTAATTCTTTGTTCAGGATGCCAAGAATCTGGACTCCCTCCACTGGTAACATATTTTGATAAGCCAGCCAGGAGAAGATAAGCCCAAAGTTTGGGATTTATTTTCTCCTTTTCCTTTCTGCTCCTTACAGAGAATCAATCTCTCTCTCTCTCTCTCTCTCTCTCTCTCTCTCTCTCTCTCTCTCTGTCTCTCCATCTGTCTCTGTCTCTCTCTGTTTTTCTTTCCAACTCAGGACCCTTGGTGGGCAGCATCTAAACATGAAGGCAACTGCAAGTTTCTGCCATGACCAGTGAAACTAAGGGGTTTCCATGTGGAAGCACCTAACCACCACCTTCAGATTCACTTAAGTGACCAGAGTCTTTTTCCTTTTGTTTTTTTTTACCTCTTTTCTTTCTTTTTCAGTCTTTCAGTGGCTGCTTCCTAGCAGTTCCTTGGAAGTTGTGGGCAACTGGCTGGGGGTCACTCTCCAGTGTTGCCTGAAGGCCAAGGAGTCAACGGGGGTAATCGCCCTGCCTGGAAGGGGGAAGGACTCTTTTTTATCTTTTCTAGTTGTGGTCCCTGATCCCTACATGTGGTGCAGCTTGGAGCAAACTCACACAAGTTTCAGGTGACTTAAACCTTCTTTTCCTATGCTAAATTCTTCCCTTCCCCTACTGTACTAGCTAAGGACTAAAGAAGCCCACCTAACCTCCAATTCCTATCATTACAGTTCATGGCTATCCTTATGAAGCTCATAGTAGGCCATTGCACCTGGAGGGAAAACATGCATGTGGCACTGGTGCCCACCTAAGGTCAGAGACAACTGACACTCTAAGATTGAACCCCACAGGGGGACACCCTGGTGTTTGAAACCCTTGTTCCCCAGTGCCGTAAAGAAATAGCACTTGAACATAAATTTAATTTATTTAGTAAGGCCATTTTTACTTCCTGCAGAGAGGGTACACTTGCCAGCAGTTTTACCACAAGAGTACATTGAACAAAGGAGACAGGGTCATTTACAACCTGACGCATCCACTCTACTGCTGTGACCGGTTTCCATTGGATGGAACAGGACCTCACATTCTGTGTTTGTCCCAATTGGTTAGCAACTTAGAACTTTTTAAAAGAGGCAAAGGTAGAGGAGAACAAAGGAAGGAGGACGTAACTTGTGGAATGCTGAGAAAGGTAAAAACACCTTTAAATAAAGAAGAGGAACCGGCTATGACCTAATGCTAGCTTGGACCAGTATAAGCATGCCAGGGGAGATATTTAGGAGCACAGATCTTTGAATAAATTTTGCTTCTAAGAGAAGTTACTATTTATTCCTAATTAGATGGGGAGGAAAGTCTTTGAAGAGGAACCTCTACTTTACTTTATACACTGGGGATCCCCCACACCTCAGCCTCTCCAAAGGGGACACTCTCTGCAGAGGTTCTGAGTTCTAGTACTAAGCCCTCCTTAGAATTTTCTCTTGGAGTTACAATACTGTTTGGCCCAATATTGTTTGGAGTCTGGAATTTACTGTTGAATGGGAAAGTGAGATGGCGTTGCATGTATCCAGGCCTTTGTGCTGCTGTTCTAAGCAGGGGACCTGATTAATGTGTGATGCTCTCTTTTGGTGCTGTTTGGCCCCAGTACTCTTTGGAGTCCAGGTAGGTTTGACCTCTAAAAATCAAACTGCCATGGAAACTGCTTTACCCAAAATTTTGGTTCACAGCCTTCATTGGATCATCTATTGGGGCAAACAGTAAAACCACTAAGCTTATATTGCTGTCTCAATACTAAGGTTCCAAGCTATTGGATCTTCATTTATGTGTGTGTATACATGTCTAGATGTGTTTATTTGTATGTACATTTATTGTTATATGTGTCTACCAAATTAGCTTATAAGTAAAAGAGCACACATAAATTAAATAAACAAGTCTAAGCAATTTTCAAGTTCATGTGATTTATACTTAAATCTTTACTGAATAAGCTGGCTTTAAAATTATTGGTAGAATAAAAATAGAAATGCCTTTAGAATTGCTAGCAGACATTTTGTCTGGATTTTATGTATGTCTTTGCTAGATATTTTGGGATGTCAGTGCTTGGCATAGAAGTTTATAAAAGTATAAACACAGTTAATACAAGATGATCTTGGTTTGTATGCTTCCTTTTGATGAATGAGAGTAATTTATGAAAGGAAAATATCTTGGGCCCCCAAAATCACCAAGCTGAAGGGAAAATTCAAGCTGGGAATGCTTAGGCCAAACCTTCCTCCCATTCTATTCAAAGTCATCCCTCTGCTCACTGAGGTAAATGCATATCTGATTGCCTTCTTTGGAAAGGCTAATCAGGAACTCGAAAGAATGAACCTTTTGTCTTCCATCTACCTGTGACCTGGAAGCCCCTAAGCCCCCGCCCCACTTTGAGTTGTCCCACTTTTCTGGACTGAACCAAGGTTCATTTTACTTATGTTGATTGATATCTCATGTCTCCCTTGTTAAAAGTGAAAGAATTGAGTACAATGAATGGGATAAATGTTTTAGGTAAACTTTTTGTGTGAATTAAAATCTTAAAGTTATTTTTGATGCTCATTTAATATATGGGTAATTTCCAATTAAGGTTGTGATATGAGGAAATATGTTTCTAAAATTGTGGAATTGTTCTTATCTATAAATGCCCATATCTGATAGTTCAGGATTTCTTGCTTTTTAGGATTTCAGTAAAGTTTTAGGTTACTAAGGATAAGAATTCTAGTTAAGATACAATTCTGTATACAAAATGTGCCAGAAAGGGTTATGTTATTAGTGAGAAAAAGAACAATTTTGTCTAATTCAGAAGTTATCCAAAAGTGAGTTCAAATTACAGATTTTAAAAGGTCATGTATGAAACAATGTAGTGAGGAACCACTAAGTAGGGGAAACACGTGAGAAAAGCTTAAATAACAGAATATTCCTTACAACTTGATAAAAAAAAAAATTGTCAATATTTGACTAACATTTTCATAGTTGAAGCTTTTAGTCTTTTTTTATATACTTTAAGTTATAGGGTATATGTGCATAATGTGCAGGTTTGTTACATATGTATACTTGTGCCATGTTGGTGTGCTGCACCCATCAACTCATCAGCACCCATCAACTCGTCATTTACATCAGGTATAACTCCCAGTGCAATCCCTCCCCCCTCCCTCCTCCTCATGATAGGCCCCGGTGTGTGATGTTCCCCTTCCCGAGTCCAAGTGATCTCATTGTTCAGTTCCCACCTATGAGTGAGAACATGCGGTGTTTGGTTTTCTGTTCTTGCAATAGTTTGCTGAGAATGATGGTTTCCAGCGGCATCCATGTCCCTACAAAGGACACAAACACATCCTTTTTTATGGCTGCATAGTATTCCATGGTGTATATGTGCCACATTTTCTTAATCCAGTCTGTCACTGATGGACATTTGGGTTGATTCCAAGTCTTTGCTATTGTGAATAGTGCCGCAATGAACATACGTGTGCATGTGTCTTTATAGCAGCATGATTTATAATCCTTTGGGTATATACCCAGTAATGGGATGGCTGGGTCATATAGTACTTCTAGTTCTAGATCCTTGAGGAATCACCATACTGTTTTCCATAATGGTTAAACTAGTTTACAATCCCATCAACAGTGTAAAAGTGTTCCTATTTCTCCACATCCTCTCCAGCACCTGTTGTTTCCTGACTTTTTAATGATTACCATTCTAACTGGTGTGAGATGGTATCTCATTGTGGTTTTGATTTGCATTTCTCTGATGGCCAGTGATGATGAGCATTTTTTCATGTGTCTTCTTTTGAGAAATGTCTGTTCATATCCTTTGCCCACTTTTTGATGGGGTTGTTTGGTTTTTTCTTGTAAATTTGTTTGAGTTCTTTATAGGTTCTGGATATTAGCCCTTTCTCAGATGAGTAGATTGCAAAAATTTTCTCCCATTCTGTAGGTTGCCTATTCACTCTGATGGTAGTTTCTTTTGCTGTGCAGAAGCTCTTCAGTTTAATTAGATCCCATTTGTGAATTTTGGCTTTTGTTGCCATTGCTTTTGGTGTTTTAGACATGAAGTCTTTGCCCATGCCTATGTCCTAAATGGTATTACCTAGGTTTTCTTCTAGGGTTTTTATGGTATTAGGTCTAACATTTAAATCTCTAATCCATCTTGAATTAATTTTCATATAAGGAGTAAGGAAAGGATCCAGTTTCAGCTTTCTACTTATGGCTAGCCAATTTTCCCAGCACCATTTATTAAATAGGGAATCCCTTCCCCATTTCTTGTTTTTCTCAGGTTTGTCAAAGATCAGATGGCTGTAGACATGTCGTATTATTTCTGAGGACTCTGTTCTGTTCCATTGGTCTATATCTCTGTTTTGGTACCAGTACCATGCTGTTTTGGTTACTGTAGCCTTGTAGTATAGTTTGAAGTCAGGTAACGTGATGCCTCCAGCTTTGTTCTTTTGACTTAGGATTGTGTTGGCAATGCGGGCTCTTTTTTGGTTCCATATGAACTTTAGAGCAGTTTTTTCCAATTCTGTGAAGAAAGTCATTGGTAGCTTGATGGGCATGGCATTGAATCTATAAATTATCTTGGGCAGTATGGTCATTTTCATGATATTGATTCTTCCTATCCATGAACATGTATGTTCTTCCATTTGTTTTTGTCCTCTTTTATTTCACTGAACAGTGGTTTGTAGTTTTCCTTGAAGAGGTCCTTTATATCCCTTGTAAGTTGGATTCCTAGGTATTTTATCTCTTTGAAGCTATTGTGAATGGGAGTTCATTCATGATTTGGCTCTCTGTTTCTCTGTTACTGGTGTATAAGAATGCTTGTGATTTTTGCACAATGATTTTGTATCCTGAGAGTTTGCTGAAGTTGGTTATCAGCTTAAGGAGATTTTGGGCTGAGACAATGGGGTTTTCTAAATATACAATCATGTCATCTGCAAACAGGGACAATTTGACTTCTTCTTTTTCTAGCTGAATACCTTTATTTCTTTCTCTTGCCTGATTGCCCTAGCCAGAACATCCAACAGTATTGAATAGGAGTGGTGAGAGAGGGCATCCCTGTCTTGTACCAGTTTTCAAAGGGAATGCTTCCAGTTTTTGCCCATGCAGTATGATATTGGCTGTGGGTTTGTCATAAACAGCTGTTATCATTTTGAGATACATTCCATCAATACCGAATTTATTGAGAGTTTTTAGCATGAAGGGCTGTTGAATTTTGTCAAAGGCATTTTCTGCATCTATTGAGATAATCATGTGGTTTTTGTCTTTGGTTCCGTTTTTATGCTGGATTACATTTATTGATTTGCATATGTTGAACCAGCTTTGCATTCCAGGGATGAAGCCCATTTGATCATGGTGGATAAGCTTTTTGATGTGCTGCTGGATTTGGTTTGCCAGTATTTTATTGAGGATTTTTGCATCGATGTTCATCAGGAATATAGGTCTAAAATTCTCTTTTTTTGTTGTGTCTCTGCCAGGCTTTGGTATCAGGATGATGTTGGCCTCATAAAATGAGTTAGGGAGGATTCCCTCTTTTTCTATTGGTTGGAATAGTTTCAGAAGGAATGGTACCAGCTCCTCCTTGTACCTCTGGTAGAATTCAGCTGTGAATCCATCTGGTCCTGGAATTTTTTTGGTTGATAGGCTATTAATTATTGCCTCAATTTCAGAGCCTGCTGTTGGTCTATTCAGGGATTCAACTTCTTCCTGGTTTAGTCTTGGGAGAGTGTAAGTGTCCAGGAAATTATCCATTTCTTCTAGATTTTCTAGTTTATTTGCATAGAGGTGTTTATAGTATTCTCTGGTGGTAGTTTGTATTTCTGTGGGGTTGGTGGTGATATCCCCTTTATCATTTTTTATTGTGTCTATTTGATTCTTCTTTCTTTTCTTCTTTATTAGTATTGCTAGCGGTCTATCAATTTTGTTGATCTTTTCAAAAACCAAACTCCTGGATTCATTGATTTTTTGGAGGGTTTTTTTGGTGTCTCTACCTCCTTCAGTTCTGCTCTGATCTTAGTTATTTCTTGCCTTCTGCTAGCTTTTGAATGTGCTTGCTCTTGCTTCTCTAGTTCTTTTAATTGTGATGTTAGAGTGTCAATTTTAGATCTTTCCTGCTTTCTCTTTTGGGCATTTAGTGCTGTAAATTTCCCTCTACACACTGCTTTAAATGTGTCCTGGAGATTCTGGTATGTTGTATCTTTGTTTTCATTGGTTTCAAATAACATCTTTATTTTTGCCTTCATTTCCTTATGTACCCAGTAGTCATTCAGGAGCAGGTTGTTCAGTTTCCATGTATTTGAGTGGTTTTGATTGAGTTTCTTAGTCCTGAGTTCTACTTTGATTGCATTGTGGTCTGAGAGACAGTTTGTTATAATTTCTGTTCTTGTACATTTGCTGAGGAGTGCTTTACTTCCAATTTTGTGGTCGATCTTGGAATAAGTGCGAAGTGGTGCTGAGAAGAATGTATATTCTGTTGATTTGGGGTGGAGAGTTCTGTAGATGTCTATTAGGTCCGCTTGGTGCAGAGTTGAGTTCAATTCCTGGATATCTTTGTTAACTTTCTGTCTCGTTGATGTGTCTAATGTTGACAGTGGGGTGTTGAAGTCTCCCATTATTATTGTATGGGAGTCTAAGTCTCTTTGCAAGTCTCTAAGGACTTGCTTTATGAATCTGGGTGCTCCTGTATTGGGTGCATATATATTTAGGATAGTTAGTTCTTCCTGTTGAATTGATTCCTTTACCATTATATAATGGCCTTCTTTGTCTCTTTTGATCTTTGATGGTTTAAAGTCCGTTTTATCAAAGACTAGGATTGCAACCCCTGCTTTTTTTTTGTTCTCCATTTTCTTGGTAGATCTTCCTCTATTCCTTTATTTTGAGCCTACATGTGTCTCTGCACGTGAGATGGGTCGCCTGAATACAGCAAACTGACGGGTCTTGACTCTTCATTCAGTTTGCCAGTCTGCATCTTTTAATTGGACCATTTATTCCATTTACATTTAAGGTTAATATTGTTATGTGTGAACTTGACCCTGTCATTATGATATTAACTAGTTATTTTGCTCGTTAGTTGATTCAGTTTCTTCCTAACATCAATGGTCTTTACATTTTGGCATGTTTTTGCAATGGATAGTACCGGTTGTTCCTTTCCATGTTTAGTGCTTCCTTCAGGGTCTCTTGTAAGGCAGGCCTGGTGGTAACAAAATCTCTAAGCATTTGCTTATCTGTAAATGATTTTATTTCTCCTTCACTTATGAAACTTAGTTTGACTGGATATGAAATTCTGGTTGAAAATTCTTTTCTTTAAGAATGTTGAATATTGGCCCCCATTCTCTTCTGGCTCGTAGAGTTTCTGCTGAGAGATCTGCTGTTAGTCTGATGGGCTTCCCTTTGTGGGTAACCCAACTTTTCTCTCTGGTTACCCTTAACAGTTTTTCCTTCATTTCAACTTTGGCGAATCTGAAAATTATGTGTCTTGGAGTTGCTCTTCTCGAGGAGTATCTTTGTGGCGTTCTCTGTATTTCCTGAATTTGAACGTTGGCCTGCCTTACTAGGTTGGGGAAGTTCTCCTGGATGATATCCTGCAGAGTGTTTTCCACCTTGGTTCCATTTTCCCCCTCACTTTCAGGCACCACAATTAGACATAGATTTGGTCTTTTCACATAATCCCATACTTCTTGAAGGCTTTGTTCATTTTTTTCCTCTTTTTTCTTTAGACTTCTCTTCTCACTTCATTTCATTCATTTGATCCTCAATCGCTGATACTCTTTCTTCCAGTTGATCGAGTCAGTTACTGAAGCTTGTGCATTTGTCACGTATTTCTCGTGTCATGGTTTTTATCTCTGTCAGTTCATTTATGGCCTTCTCTGCATATATTATTCTAGTTATCCATTCTTCCATTCTTTTTTCAAGATTTTTAGTTTCTTTTCACTGGGTACATAATTCCTTCTTTAGCTCTGAGAAGTTTGAAGGACTGAAGCCTTCTTCTCTCAACTCGTCAAAGTCATTCTCCATCCAGCTTTGATCCATTGCTGGTGATGAGCTGCGTTCCTTTGGAGGGGGAGATGCACTCTTATTTTTTGAATTTCCTGCTTTTCTGCCCTGCTTTTTCCCCATCTTTGTGGTTTTATCTGCCTTTGGTCTTTGTTGATGGTGATGTACTGATGGGGTTTTGGTGTGGGTGTCCTTCCTGTTTGTTAGTTTTCCTTCTAACAGTCAGGACCCTCAGTAGGTCTGTTGGAGATTGCTTGAGGTCCACTCCATACCCTGTTTGCCTGGGTATCAGCAGCAGAGGCTGCAGAAGATAGAATATTGCTGAACAGCGAGTGTACCTGTCTGATTCTTGCTTCGGAAGCTTCATCTCAGGGGTGTACCCTGCCATGTGAGGTGTGGGGTGTCAGTCTGCCCCTAGTGGGGGATGTCTCCCAATTAGGCTACCCAGGGATAAGGGACCCACTTGAGCAGACAGTCTGTCCGTTCTCAGATCTTGACCTCTGTGTTGGGAGATTCACTGCTCTTTTCAAAGCTGTCAGACAGGGTCGTTTGTGTCTGCAGAGGTTTCTGCTGCTTTTTTGTTGTTGTTGTTTAGCTGTGCCGTGTCCCCAGAGGTGGAGTCTACAGAGACAGGCAGGCCTCCTTGAACTGCTGTGGGCTCCACCCAGTTCGAGCTTCCCAGCGGCTTTGTTTACCTACTTAAGCCTCAGCAATGGTGGGTGCCCCTCCCCGAGCCTTGCTGCTGCCTTGTCATTAGATCACAGACTGCTGTGCTAGCAATGAGGGAGCCTCTGTGGGCATGGGACCCTCCTGGCCAGGTGTGGGATATAATCTCCTGGTGTGCCATTTGCTAAGACCCTTGGTAAAGCACAGTATTGGGGTGGGAGTAACCCGATTTTCCAGGTGTTGTGTGTCTCAGTTCCCCTGGCTAGGAAAAGGGATTCCCTTCCCCCCTGAGCTTCCCAGGTGAGGCAATGCCTCGCCCTGCTTCAGCTTTCACTGGTCGGGCTGCAGCAGCTGACCAGCACTGATTATCCGGCACTCCCTAGTAAGATGAACCCAGTACCTCAGTTGAAAATGCAGAAATCACCCATCTTCTTTGTCGCTGGTGCTGGGAGCTGGAGACTGGAGCTTTTCCTATTCGGCCATCTTGCTCCGCCCCCCAAAGACAACAATTGTTGACAAAATTTTTTTTTTTTAGATGGAGTCTTGCTCTGTTACCCAGGCTGGAGTGCAGTGGTGTGATTTCAACTCACTGCACCCTCCGCCTCCCAGGTTCTAGAGATTCTCCTCCCTCAGTTTCCCAAATAGCTGGAATTACAAGCACGCACCATCATGCCCAGCTAATTTTTGTATTTTTAGTAGAGATTGGGTTTTGTCATGTTGGCCAGACTGGTCTTGAACTCCTAACCTCAGGTGATCCACCCACCTTGGCCTCCCAAATTGCTGGGATTACAGGGGTTAGCCACTGTGCCTGGCCAACAAGAATATTTTTAAAAGATAACTTTTGTATGTTGTTTTTCGGAATGTAATTTTTGCAATGTAAATTGGTGCAGCCACTATGAAATCAGTATGGAGGTTTCCTAAAAATTTAAAAATAGAACTACCATGTGATTCAGAAATCTTCTATTTATAAATCCAAATGAAATGAAATCAGTATTTTCAAAGAGATATCTGTATTTTCACATTTATATTTAAATAATTGCAAAATTTCATACTTCTATTTAAATATGAAAGTACAGATATTTAAACATATCCATATTAATTGCAGCATTATTAACAATAACCAAGATAATGGAAACTACCTAAATCCCCATCAATGGATAAACGCAAAAAGAGTGTATATATAGATAGATACATAAAGTGTGTTTGTATGCACATATATACATATGTATACCTACACGTGCATTTTATATATCTATATATATTCACATATTTATATATATGTGTGTGTATATATATAGATTCTCTCTATATATAGAATGTGTGTGTTTGAATATATATATACACACACACATACATTCAATCTTAAAAAAAGAAGGAAATCCTGCCATTTGCAACAACATGGATGAACACTGAGGTTATTGTCCTAAGTGAAATAAGCCAGACACAGAAAAACAAATACTGCATGATCTCATTTATTTGTGGAATCTAAAATAGCCAAACAAATAGTCAAACTCATAGCAACAGAGAGTAGAATAGTGTGGTTGCCAGGGGCTGGAGGTGGAAGAAACGGAGAGATGTTGGTTAAAGAGTACAAAATTTCATGCCGGGCGTGGTGACTCACGTCTGTAATCCCAGCACTTTCAGAGGCCAAGGCAGGCAGATCACCAGGTCAGGAGACTGAGACCATCCTGGCTAAGACGGTGAAACCCTGTCTCTAATAAAGATACAAAAAAAAAAAAAAAAAAAAAAAAAAAAAAAAGCCGGGCATGGTGGCGCGTGCCTGTAGTCCCAGCTACTCGGGAGACTGAGGCAGGAGAATGGAGTGAACCCGGGAGGTGGAGATTGCAGTGAGCCAAGATTGCGCCACTGTACTCCAGCCTGGGTGACAGAGTGAGACTTCGTCTCGAAGGAAAGAAAGAGAAAGGAAGGAAGGAAGGAAGGAAGGAAGGAAGGAAGGAAGGAAGGAAGGAAGGAAGGAAGGAAGGAAGGGAGGGAAGGAAGGAAGGGAAAGAAAGAGAAAGAAATTTCAGTTATGCAAGGCAAACTCTGGAGATGTACTGTACAGCAGTGTGACTATAATTAACAATATTTTATTAATTGTGACCTTGAATTTTGCTAAGAGGATAGATCTTAAGTGTTCTCACCCCACCTCAAAAAAAAAAAAAAAAAAAAGAGAATAGAAAAAAAAATAGTAACTATGTGAGGTGATGGCTATATTATTGGCTTAATTGTGGCGATCATTTCACAATGTATACATATATCAAAACATCAAGCTGCACACCTTAATTATATACAGTTTTATTTGTCAGTTTTACCTCACTAAAGCTGAAAAATAAACACAGAATTTCTAACTCCTGTTTGGACATAAATGAAGAGTAGAGAAATTCAGAAACGATTCCCAAATAAGTCTCGAACTAACACAAGAGAGAGAGAAATTGTTCATTTCATACATTCTTAGGAAGCTAAAAAGCTCATCTTAAAATGTTTACTGTAGGAAGAACACATACTTTCATAGAACCAGCACAGTCGAAAGTGTCTCAAAACCTTCCAGAATGCTCTGTGGGTAGTTGATTAGCTTTACCATATAAAATATAAACCTCACTCTCTTAATTCCAACCTTCAAATGTACCCTTCACGTGGTAGCTCGGAAAGTGGATGAGATGCTTTTCCTCATGCTCTGGGATTGGGTCAATACTTCTCTTTCCTAACAAGGCACTCTTATAAGCAACAGTACATTGTGAAAGCTGTGATGTGCTGCCTGGATCACAGGTGTCAGCTCTCTTAATGGGAAAGTCTTCCAGGGCAGACCTCCAATGATTGATCAGCACCAGGAATGAAGGCCTAGCACCCTTGTTCCAAAACAGGAAAAACCGAAAAAAGTCATTCCAGCTACAGAGCTCCGCGTGGAATTGACAGAGGGCAGGGATTGCGCTGGAGTCCAAACTCCTCTGTCTTGGCAACCTGCTTCTTTCCTAGTCACACAACATTAAATCCGAATGCATATATCTGGTCCCAGAGGTCTGGAACTGAGCTGCTTGACAAGTTCTTATCAAATCGAATCAAATCATTCACCACAGTGCCAAGAAATAAAAGCGTGTTTTACCTAATATACCATGATATCTAATCTTACCGAAAAGTGTGATTCAAACAGGCCAAAGTTTGCCTCACTTGTTGGATTTCTAAGTTTCACAAATAGATCACAGCAGTTAAATTACAAGGATCATGAAGAGATTAGGAGAAAATCCAGAATGGAAAGAATCTGTCTATGACACTTTGCCTTACCTTTTCCACATCGCCCAGATGATTAATGGGTAGAAAAAGTAGTTAGAAAAGATGAATAAGGCCTAGTTTTTTATAGCACAAGATGGAGACTATAGTCAATAATAATTTAATTGTACATTTTAAAATAACTAAAAGAATGTAATTGGATTGTTTGCAAGACAGAGGACAAATGCTTGAGGGATGGATACTGCATTTACCATGATGTGATTATTACACATTGCATGCCTGTATTAAAGTATCTCATGTTCCCCACAAATATATACAACTACTCAGTACCGACAAAAATTAAAAATAAAAATTAAAAATGTATATACATCAGAGATATTGGCCTGTAGTTTTCTATTTTTGATGTATGTTTCTATTTCTATTTTTGATGTCTTTCATCTGGTATCATGATGTGTCATAATACCAGCCTTGTAGAATGAATTTGAAGTATTCCCATTTCTTCCATTTTTTTTTTTCTTTTTTGGAATAGTTTGAGTAGGATTGGTATTAGTTTTTCTTTTAATGTTTGGTAAAATTAAGCAGTGAAGCTATTGAATGCCAGGCTTTATTTGCTGGGAGATTTTTTATTATGGCTTCAATCTCATTACTTATTATTGACTTATTTGGATTTTGGATTTCTTCATCTTGGTAAGTTGTATTTGTCTAGGAATTTATCCATTTGTTCTAGGCTTTCCAAGTTATTGGCATATAGCTCCTCATAGCAGTCTCTAATGATCTTTTGAATTTCTGTGGTGTCCGTTGTGATATCTCTTTTTTCATGTCTGATTTCATTTATTTGCATCGTCTCTCTGTTTTTCTTAGACTAATGGTTTGTCAATTTTGTCTTTCAAGAAATCAACTTTGTTTTATTAGTTTTTTGTATTTTTTAAATTTTCACATCATTTATTTCCGCTCTGATCTTTCTTATTTCTTTATGTCTACTAATTTTGGATTTGGTTTGCTTTTGCTTTTCTAGTTTTTTAAGATACATTATTATGTTGTTTACTTGACATTTTCTACTTTTTTTGATACAGGTATGGTTTTCAATGATCACCTTATTATTCATTTCTATTTATAATTTCAATTTTTTAGGCTACTTTGTGGCCTAACATATTGTCTATTCTTGAGAATGATACACACGCTAAAGAGAAGAATGTGCATTGTACAGCTATTGGATGAAAAGTTTTTAAGTATCTGTTTGGTTTATAGTGCATTTTTTGTCTAGTGCAGATTAAATCTGATTTTTGTTATTGTTAATTTTCTGTCTAGAAGATCTGTCCAATGCTGAAAGTGGGGTGTTGAAGTCTCCAGCTATTATCTCTTTAGAGCTAAAGAGAGAGATAGACCCCAATACATTAACAGCTGCCAATGTTGGTGCATATAGATTTACAGTTGTGCTATTCTTTTGCTGAATTGACTCCATTATCATTATATAATTACCCTCTCTGTCTCTTCTTACAGTTTTTGTGTTGAAATTAGTTTTGTCTGATATAAGTATAGTTTTGTTTTTTGTTGGTTTCCATTGGCATAGAGTATCTTTTCTATCCATTTATTTAATTTGATGTGTATTTTTATAGGTGAAGTGTGTTTCTTGTAGGCAACCGATCATTGGGGTTTGGTTTTTAAAATCCATTCAACCACTCTGTTTTCTTTCCTCCCTCCCTCCCTTCCTCCCTCCCTCCCTCCTTCCCTCCCTTTCTTCCTTCCTCTCTCTCTCTCTCTCTCTCCCCCTTTCTTTTTTTCATACATTTTTTCTTCCTCCTGGGCCTGGCAGGCTAGGAGCAGAATACAGACGAAACCACTGGAACATGTGGGACTGGAATAGCCTGATGTTTGGCTGCTTGGGTGGTAACTGTGAATGGGTGGACCAGGGTGTGTAGGGAGTGGAGTCGTCCTCCCAGAACTGAGAGAGGGCCCTTGGGGCATGCGAGCAATGCAAGTGTGGAGGTTGGCACAGGTACAAGAGTGAGGTTATGGTGTGAGAGTGAGATGGGTATGGTGGGGTGGGGTGACTGTTGGAAGAGTGTGTTAGCATGTTTTAGAGTTGGGGCCAATCAGGGCATGGCATGTTGGGGCACATTTGACCCTGGATGTTGACTGAGAAGCTGGGTGCCAAGGGCTTGAAGAACAAAACGCCCATAGGTCAGCAGGACCCATGAAGATGTGACTGCAAACGGGATCAGCACTGGGAGAGGCTGAGGCTCCAAGGTGACTCCTATAGCAAGGCAGTGAAGGGGCAGGCCTGGGTTTCCCATTTAGAAATACATTGTCAGCTGCAGCCACTCTTAGATATTCACTTGGAGGGGTCTAGTGTCATCTTTGTAAAGAGATTTCAAGGCATGGAACAAAGCATCTGACCTAATCAAGCAGCTGATAAAGTTGTCAAAATCCATGTTCCCTCCTTCATCCAAGTAGTGTCAGAATATTATGTTGTAGTTGTTCATTCAGGTGGAACCCTGCTGCCTCAAAGGCCCCTGCAAGTTCACTGCTGCAAATGGTTCCAGATCAGTCAACATCAAACTGCTTGTATATTGTCTGTCACCTTTTGATGTTGTTCCACAGGTACTTGAATTCCTCAAAGTCCAGCTTGCCTGTGATGTCACTATCCATCATGGCCACCATGCTTTGACATGTATCAATGCCAAAACCATGAGTCTTCAGTTCAGTCCTACTGATAACAACCTTGTTGAGAACATTCATCAGTTCTGCACCACTGACCTTGATGCCATCTCCAGCCAACTGGGCAAAGACTCTCCAGAAATGATGGGCCTCCGCACTCTTGTTGGCCTCAGTGTTGGAGCAATGTGTGTGTGGAGGCAGGGGCTCTAGGCTGTGCTGTGTAGCCATCTCCATGATGGACCTAATGACTCCACCTAGGAAGCACATGGCCACTCTGCCACCTCTTCTGCCTCTGCTGAAGAACTGATTGCCAGACCTCTGGGTGTGAGGAGACATGTTCCTAGTTAACTCATTCTTGAAGGGTGGAGGTGGCAGTGGCAGGAATTGGAGAGATGAAGACCTGGATAGGGGCCTGGGGAACGTGCTTGGAGGCCTGATCAGTGGAGGATCACTCTATGGCTTTTGATTGGAGAGTTTCGTCCATTCACATTCAATATAATCATTGATAAGTAAGGACTTAATCTTGCTATTTTATGTGTTTTCCAGTAGTTTTGTGGTCTTTTCTTTCCTGTCTTCCTTTTAGCAAAGGTGATTTTTTTCTGGTGGTATGTTTTAATTTCTTGCTTTTTATTCTTTGTGTATCTGTTGTATGTTTTTTGATTTGAGGTTACAACGAGGTTTGCAAATAATATTTTATAAGCTATTATTTCAAACTGATGACAACCCTGACTGCATAAACAAACAAATAACAAACAAGCAAAGAGAAAACGAATAAAAATTCTACACTTTAATTTCATCTCCATGCTTTTCAAATTGTTGTTGTTTCTATTTATTATTATACTGTGTAATGCTTGAAAAGTTGTTATAGTTATTATTTTAGATAGGTTTATCTTTTAGTCTTCCTACTTGCAATATTAGGAGTTTACACACCACAATTATGGTGACGTAATATTCTTTTTTTTTTCCCTGTGTACTTGCTACCACCAGTGAGTTTTGTACCTTCAGTTGATTTTTTTTTTTTATTGCTCATTAATGTCCTTTTCTTTCAGATTGAAGGAGTCCCTTTAGCATTTCTTGTAAGACAGGTCTGTTATTGATGAAATCCTTCAGCTTTTGTTTGTCTGATATTATAAAATTGACTCATTGAAAAAATTATACATGGGATAATTTTATAGTATTATTTGCAATGGATCATTTCTCTTTATTGTACATTATTCTAAATATAAATTGAAAGTAGTTCATAAATAGATCTTTGGCTTCCTATACTTTTAAAACATGGATTTCCCAGTTTGAATTTTCAATAATAATCTCAGAAAACACCCATATGATTTCCCAATGTTAAAATAAATTGATTTTGTTGAAATAAGTCCTATTTTTGTTTGTTTTTTAATTTAAATTGATAAGGAATAATACAAAGGGATCTGGGGATATTATTTTTCCTCAAAATATAAATTATTTCCAATCTTCCAGATAGAATCTGTTAAGAATCTGATCAAAAAACCCCACATTATACCAAATTATAAACTCTTGATGGCAGTAAAACCATAAGCCAAACCTAGAATTCTGGTATGGTTTGAAGATGTCTAATTCTATTTTCCTGATCTTCAAGTCCCTTTTTGTCAAGCTCTAATCTCATTTCCAGTCTCATCCTTCATTTCAACACACCTATTCAGTGCTTCAGTCAAATGGAATAATTCTACAGTACCTTTAGTAAGACCTACACTTTCTAACATATCTGACTTGGCTTATGCTGGTCTTTCCTCTTGAATGGTCCCTTTATCTCTACAATTACACCTTGTATAACTTTTTTTAAGACTAGCTATTTTAAGCCTAGGGCTATTTTTTATGGTTATAGTCTCTTCTTGTTCTGAACTCACAGAGTACTTGTTCCCATTTATTGGAATTACCACATTTTCTTTTACATTGTAGCTTTTCATAACATTTCTGGCAAACGTTATCACCCTGGTTGCATTTATAGTTTTACTTGTTTATTTCCCTCACCAGAAAGTCATCTTTATGAGGGCAGAGACTGGCATATTGAATCATACATAAATAAAATGCAGTGCCTGGCATTTAGTGTATAAACAATAAACACTTGTTGGGTTTAATTCATAACATTTTTATCCTCAATACAGCCCATAACTGATAAAAATTTGCTAAAGAAATGCTTATCCACATCTGAAGTTTGAACTTAAGACTGTCTTCAAAAATACGTGTTTTTTGTCCCATTATCTAGCTGTATATAGCCTAGCTGAAATAGCAAGTGAACAAATGAATGAATGAAGAGTAGATGCCTAAATCTCTTGCTGCCATGTACTTTCTAGATTGATTGCAAGAATGACTTGTGGATTTTTGCACTGATAGTGCTTTCAAATGGGCCCTTTGTCACAACACCATGAGCACCATCAATCACCAGGCTCAGGAGAAGCTGTGGCATCCTTCTAGGACCTGAACCACCATGATTTATTGATTTTACAGGAGTGGCAACTAAGACTGTTCCTCTTTCCTATAACTCAAAATCAAGATTGGAGATAAGAGGATACAAGGCCAAAGAGAAGTTCAAAAAACTTGTTTCTAAGTGATATTTGGAAATTGTGAGATAGGGTGCTTATCTTTCCTTAGATAAGGTCTATCTATGTGGTTGAACTAACAAAGCTAACCAGGGCACGATCCTCACTTAGAGTGGAGGAGAAAACTCCACTGAGTTTGGAATTTCTTTTTAGCTTAGTTTAAATTGTATGGGATTTTGCGCTGTAACTGAAGATAGTTCAATGCCCCACTACCAGAGATGACTATCTGAAGGATGTCTTAAAACTGATTCTAGGTGACAGAGCATGACCTTGGTGGTAGAAAATTCAATAGGAGGTGGGAATCAACCTAAAAATTTGATGTCAATTTTTAAGATTGATCAAAGCCTGTTTCAGTGGTGATTTCTGGTTGTTGAAAGGTGATTGATAATTTATTTTCATGGGTTATGATTCCTTGAGAAACTCCAGCTGCTTGAGTTTGAACACATTGAGGAAATTTGGGCCCAATGTTGGATCAAGTGATTTTAGGCCAATTAGTACCATGAAATTTGTACCATATCCAGGTTATAATCAGTGTTATAACTTCTTAAGTCTTATATACATATATTCCTTATTAAATACTTTTTCTATTCTATATCAAGAAAAATAACTACAGTCATCCCTCAGTATACATAGAGAATTGGTTCTAGGACCACTGTGGATAATCCATGCAAAATCCTTGCATACCCAAGTCCAGCAGTGGCCCTGCAGAATTCATGTATACCAAAAGATGGCCCTCCATATATGTGGGTTTCACATTCCTCAAACAGTATATTTTCATACTGTGTTTAGTTGAAAAAAATCCATGGTAAGTGAACTCAAAGTTCAAACCCACGTTGTTCAAGGGTCAACTGTAATCAGATTGGAAGTTGCTAAGCACAGAATAACAACGAAAAAAATAAACTACTTTCAAAAACATATACTTACAGCATATTTTGCTAGAGCCTAGTTACATCTTTCAGAGAAAGAATATTTATACTTTCAAAAGTCAAGAAAAAAATAGACATATTCTTCCAGTAAGGCAATACAAATCTTTATTTTGTATTTCTCATGTTATCACCTTCTTCATTCTTTAACACTATCTAATAAAAGGTTAATTCTGTAAGAAAGGTCTGGCCCTCAACTGGTTCCTGGGACATAAAGGGTAGGCCCTTAGAACAACCAGCCTTATAATAAATGTTTGGACATGTTGAGGGCTTGGGCCATACCAAGTACTTTATGCTAAAAATGTGATTTATGGTGGCGGTCTTAGGATATACCACACCAGTTTGACATCTGAAGAGGCAGGAGTCTGAGCAAATAAGATCAGCCACATGAGCACTCCATTCCTACATGACTGCCCTCTAATAAAAACATTAAAGTTTGTGTGACCATCCCTGGTTGACATGTGTCACACATTATTTGTGGGAGAATTAGATAATATCTGTGCAACTCTCAAGGGAGAACACAAATGCAAGCCTATGCTTGGTGTCAGACTCTGGTCCATGTCCCTTTTGTTTTTGTTGGTTTCAATTTGTAGCTGTTCAATGCAATGAGCTGTAACTGTGAGCATAACATTTTTCTGAGTTCCATGTCTTTATTTTTTAATATTTTTAAATTATACTTTAAGTTCTAGGGTACATGTGTACAACATGCAGGTTTGCTACATATGTATATGTGTTCCATGTTGGTGTGCTGCACCCATTAACTCATCATTTACATTAGGTATATCTACTAATGCTATCCCTCCCCCTTCCCCGACCACAGACAGGCCCTGGTGTGTGGTGTTCCCCTTCCTGTGCCCAGGTGTAATCATTGTTCAATTCCCACCTATGAGTGAGAACATGCAGTGTTTGTTTTTCTGTTCTTGCGATAGTTTGCTGAGAATGACGGTTTCCAGCTTCATTTATGTCCCTACAAAGGACATGAACCCATCCTTTTATATGGCTGCATAGTATTCCATGATATATATGTGCCACATTTTCTTAATCCAGTCTATCAATGATGGACATTTGGGTTGGTTCCAAGTCTTTGCTATTGTGAATAGTGCTGCAATAAACATACATGTGCATGTGTCTTTACAGCAGCATGATTTATAATCCTTTGGGTATATACCCAGTAATGGGATTTCTGGCAAATGGTATTTCTAGTTCTAGATTCTTGACGAATCACCACACTGCCTTCCACAATGGTTGAACCAGTTTACAGTCCCACCAACAGTGTAAAAGTGTTCCTATTTCTCCACATCCTCTCCAGCACCTGTTGTTTCCTGACTTTTTAATAATCGCCATTCTAACTGGTGTGAGATGGTATCTCATTGTGGTTTTGATTTGCATTTCTCTGATAGCTAGTGATGATGAGCATTTTTTAATGTGTCTGTTGGCTGCATAAATGTCTTTTTTTGAGAAGTATCTGTTCATATCTTTCATCTACTTTTTGATGGGGTTGTTTGTTTTTTTCCTGTAAGTTTGTTTGAGTTCTTTGTAGATTCTGGATATTAGCCATTTGTCAGATAAATAGATTGCAAAAATTTTCTTCCATTCTGTAGGTTGCCTGTTCACTCTGATGGTAGTTTCTTTTGCTGCGCAGAAGCTCTTTAGTTTAATTAGATCCCATTTGTTAATTTTGTCTTTTGTTGCCATTGCTTTTGGTGTTTTAGACATGAAGCCCTTGCCCATGCCTATGTCCTGAATGGTATTGCCTAGGTTTTCTTCTAGGGTTTTTATGGTTTTAGGTCTGACATTTAAGTCTTTAATCCATCTTGAATTAATTTTTGTACAAGGTGTAAGGAAGGGATCCAGTTTCAGCTTTCTACGTATGGCTAGCCAATTTTCCCAACACCATTTTTTAAATAAGGAATCCTTTCCCCATTTTTGGTTTTTGTCAGGTTTTTCAAAGATCAGATGGTTGTTGATATGTGGTATTATTTCTGAGGGCTCTGTTCTGTTCCATTGGTCTATATATCTCTTTTGGTACCAGTACCATGCTGTTTTGGTTACTGTAGCTTTGTAGTATAGTTTGAAGTCAGGTAGCGTGATGCCTCCAGCTTTGTTCTTTTTGCTTAGGATTGTCTTGGCAATGTGGGCTCTTTTTTGGTTCCATATGAACTTTAGAGCAGTTTTTTCCAATTCTGTGAAGAAAGTCATTGGTAGCTTGATGAGGATGGCATTGAATCTATAAATTATCTTGGGTAGTATAGCCATTTTCACGATATTGATTCTTCCTATCCATGAGCATGGAATGTTCTTCCATTTGTTTGTGTCCTCTGTTATTTCATTGAGCAGTGGCTTGTAGTTCTCCTTGAAAAGGTCCTTGACATCCCTTGTAAGTTGGATTCCTAGGTATTTTATTGTCTTTGAAGCAATTGTGAATGGGAGTTCACTCATGATTTAGCTCTCTGTTTGTCTCTTATTGGTGCAGAAGAATGCTTGTGATTTCTGCACATTGATTTTATATCCTGAGAGTTTGCTGAAGTTGTTTATCAGCTTAAGGAGATTTTGGGCTGAGATGTGGAATTTTCTAAATATACAATCATGTTATCTGCAAACAGAGACAATCTGACTTCCTCTTTTCTTAATTGAATACCGTTTATTTCTTTCTCCTCCCTGATTGCCCTGACCAGAACTTCCAACACTATGTTGAATAGGAGTTGTGAGAGAGGGCATCCCTGTCTTGTGCTAGATTTCAAAGGGAATTCTTCTAGTTTTTGCCCATTCAGTATCATATTGGCTGTGGATTCCAATCAACAGAAAAAGAGAGAATCCTCCCTAACTCATTTTATGAAGCCAGCATCATCCTGATACCAAAGCCTGGCAGAGATACAATAAAAAAAGAGAATTTTAGACCAATATCCCTGATGAACATTGATGTGAATATCCTCAATAAGATACTGGCAAACCGAATCCAGCAGCACATCAAAAAACTTATCCACCACAATCAAGTGGGCTTCATACCTGGGATAAAAGACTGGTTCAACATATGCAAATCAATAAATGTAATCCAGCATAAACAGAACTGAAGACTAAAACCACCTGATTATCTCAATAGATGCAGAAAAGGCCTTTGACAAAATTCAACAGCCCTTCATGCTAAAAACTCTCAGTAAATTAGGTACTGATGGGATGTATATCTGAGTTCCATGTCTTCTAAAGAGTCATTGATCCTGAGGATGGCCTTGGGGTCTCTTGATCCCACTTTGCTGTCAAAATGGGATTCACTAGAATGTCTCTGAATCATTGAAACATGTCAAAAGTATGCTCAGAAAAGGAAGGATGAGTGGTGCTTATAAGGTGTTCTTAATGTGCCCCGACTGAATAGTGTCTTAGTCTTCTTGAACTATAGTCCTTAGATAACATTGAATGAGATTCTTATTACACCATCAAAGCTATCCGAAATAGATCTATCCAGTTTTGAAAGTATCAGATTTGACCTGATGTGAAATATCAGATATTGAAAGCTCTAAAATTGTCTTCATTTCTTTACAGATCTGGGTGAATCACTCTATAAAGCACAGAGAAAAATTCTTTGATACAGTTTTATAGAGACTGTGATACATGAAGTTACAGATTTGTGTGAGCTCATAGATTTGTCTGAGTCACTGCATAAAGCACAGAAAAAAAAATTCCATCTTTGGCCTAGTTTCACAGAGACTGTAAGACATGAGTTCGAGAGTACACTGTACCAGGAAAATTTCTTTTCTTCTCATAGCTTTTATTGTATTGTATTGTATTGTATTGTATTGTATTGTATTGTATTGTATATTATTTTTTGAGACAGAGCCTCACTCTGTCACCCAGGTTCTGTTGCCCAGGCTACAGTGCAATGGCACAATCTAGGCTCACAGCAACCTCTGTCTCCCAGGTTCAAATGATTCTCCTGCCTCTGCCTACTGTGTAGCTGGGATTACAGGCATGTGCCACCACACTTGGTTAATTTTTGTATTTTTAGTACAGACAGGGTTTCATCATGTTGGTCAGGCTGGTCTCAAACTCCTGACCTCAAGGGATCTACTTGCCTCAGCCTCCCAAGTTGCTGAGATTATAGGCGTGAGCCACTGCACCTGGCCTCATAGCCTTTAAATCACCTCAGAGACCTTAACCTAGTGTCGAGAATTCAAACAACTTATTACCACTGATCTCTGGGAAGTTCATGAGATTTTGCCAATTGAAAATAATCATTCATGCATCATCCTATTGTTTTTATAAAAGAAGCTTCTTTAGCACATCCTATGTCTGAACATACTCCCAAGGGGATGGACAGAAAAATAAGTATCTGTCTTCAAGCAAACCTTACCTTTTAATTTGAAACAAATACTATATTGCAATAAGTTCATGTGGGCCAAGACTATATTTATAACCTGGAGGCCCTAACTTCCTATTTTAACAGGTATTTTATGATGACTTCCCATGATCTGGGTACCATGGGCAACTTGGATCCAGATTCCAAGGGTCCTTGAAATATTTGAGTGTTTGTATTTCCCTAGTATATGGGTATCCAGTAAATGGCTCCAGAGGTTTCCTAGGGGGAGAACTTGGAAAACCATTATCATTTATTTGGGTCCTGGAGTTGCAGTGTCCTTTTCCTGGGGTACTGCCCTCCACTCCAGCTGAGTTCAGGGTCTGAAATTAGCTCAGATCAAGGCTATGGATGTGACACTTTATCGGGGCTACCTCTCAACCTCCTGGTAGATAGCATTTATTTCACTTGATTGTTTTCTCTCCTTTCCATTTAACCCTATGGCTGGTCCACTGTATTGGCCATCTACAGAATTATGTCATTCATTCAGGCCTAGCTGTCTGCCACTCATTACTGTAAGTGAATCTTCTTAGATTCTAACAATGAAGGGTCAACACCAGGCCTCTATGTGTCTGGGTCTATCATCCCCCATCAGGGGGTTCGGTTCTGGAAAGGCACATTGTCCTTTCTATCTGAGGCTACTGCAAAGAGACCACTACTGACAAGGTTGGCAGGATCCCTGTTATCAGTGCTTAATCTTAATGTTTGGTAATTTATGCTTCTAACACCTTAAAACTTGAATTCAGAGAAAGGAAGTAGAGGCTACTGTAGCTGAGATTTCAAAGGCCACAGAAAAGTGTATGCTTTAGTCTCAAAACAAATAGAAGCAATTGGAAAACCAGGCCAAAAGGAAAACAAGAATAGGATTCAATTTTTTTTGCATTCTAGTACTCAGATCTTAGTCTTAGACCCCTCATTGGGCTGGCTGATAGAATTCCTAGAAGCAACAAGCAATTTCATCATCTGATAGCCAATTTCACCATTTTTTTATTGTTATCATTATTAGCATTGTCTCTTACATTTTCTTATTTATTTCTGAATAGGTAAAATAAGATTTCCTTACAAAATTCAAGAGTTTAAAGTGAAGAGTATGTGGTCCTTCAACCTCTACATTCACCTGGTTCTTCCCAGAAGGAGCTAATAATAATAGATTTTCATTAATCTTTCCAGAGATATATTTGCATGCTTGTATATAATAATTGCATTTTTTTCCTTGGTGATAAGATAATCTACATTGCTTTACAACTTGGTTTTTTTTTTTTTTTTTTCATTTTACAATATCTCTTCAAGACCATTCTTTACTAGTATAAAGAGAGCTTCACTGTCAATTTGTATACTGGCTATATAGTATTCCAGTACATGCACATACTAAAATTTATCTTACCAATCTTATGTGAAGGACATTCAAGTACATTCCAATATTTTGCCATTAAAAGCAATGGCCCAGTGGACCTCTGGTATGTAAATGATTTTTCAAAATTATATTTCCTAAAAGTGAACATAGTTTTTCAAAGTGTGTATGGATCCCTTCTATCTCATGTGGGCCACGCACTGATATCCTCTAACAAGCACCTTTTATGTTTAAAACTTTGCTAAATGAGGGCCGGTCGTGGTGGCTCATGCCTGTAATCCCAGCACTTTGGGAGGCCGAGGCGGGTGGATCATTTGAGGTCAAGAGTTCGAGACCAGCCTGGCCAACACGGTGAAATCCCGTCTCTATTAAAAATACAAAAATTAACTCGGTGTGGTGGTGTGCACCTATAATCCCAGCTACTAGGGAGGCTGAAGCAGGAGAATCTCTTGAACCCAGGAGGGAGAGGATGCAGTGAGCCGAGATTGCACCACTGCACTCCAGCCTGGGCGATAGAGTAAGACTCTCTGAAAAAAAAAAAAAAAAAAAAAAAACTTTGCTGAATGAAAATGAAAAACATACAGATCAGGATCAAAAATAGTGCAAAGCATATATGTATGATCTATAATATCCTTAATAGAGGAACTCATGCTATTTAAAGAGCGAACTCACACCTTTGACAACCTGACCAATTAATTTAGCAGGACCAGACAATATTGAAGGTAGCTCATTGACAAGTTTGTCCAAGGTATGCGCAATCCAGGAAGTATCATCATTTTTTGTAGTATCAATCATATGTTTTAGTTGATTTATCTCTGCATTCATCTCCTCACATTTCTTCTTAAATCCTTCATCAAGTAAATCTTTCTGGACCTAAAGAAAATGTAGGAAGGAAAGTGAATTTTTAAAAATCTCTATTCTCTTAAGACTTATATTTTGTATTTAAGACCTGTGTGAAACTTCCTTTATTTTACTCCTAAAAACATTTTATCAATGATTAGAGGAGACTTTGGACCTAGACATTGTGAGGAAGCATAGTTTACAACTTTACTAATATTCACCCACATTATGGTTTTGCTATGGTGCTAACCCAGGTATTAGGACAAATTCTACATGTTCCGGCCCAAAAGACGCCAGTTGGGAGGTAGCCACTGGTCTGATTGCATAAATTCTCAGTCCCAATTGGGCAGCACGGTCACCCATATTGTAGGAATGAAAGGAACTTATAAGCTGATGCAGAAATCCCTTATGAGAGAACTTTCAGATGGACAACGCAAGAATTCTCCCTACACTGTGTGCTAATTTGGGCAGACTACCCACACAGGGTGACAACTGCAGCAAGTTTCCCTTTCCTGTCCTTTTAAGTCCGGAAGTTTCTGAGAGTTGTATGTCAGCATGGATCTACCTCAGGGTGTTTGGGTGGTAGTAGAGCTCGTGGTAATATGTGCTTGGTGAAGGAAACCAGTTGCCGTTCACATCAAATACACTGTGTGGAATGTATGTTTAACCTCTTGAGATTACTTTTAAAATCTCCCCAAACAGCAGCTCCAACCGTATTTATATTCCCCAAGGACTTGTAGGGATCATAGTCAACCTTACCTCTCCAGAATCTAAGTATAGAGAATATAGAGAATAATTCCAAGTCTTACTGAAACAATAAAAAACATACACACACACACACACACACAGAGAGAGAGAGAGAGAGAGAGAGAGAGAGAGAAATTCAGGGCTTTTAGTGACTCCCAAGCAGCAAATGGTGATATGCTTCCTTCCAAGATACTGCTGTAACCTTCACCAGCCCTTCCTGAGGTACCTGGGCAAGGACCATCTGGCCTGCTGAGGCCAAGGGCAGACTTACCTTCAGCTTGTGCTCCAGCATCATATTCTGCTCTCTCAGTAGCTGTTCTCTCTCCATCTGCAGCTTCTCCTTCAGCTGGGCTATGTTTTCCTTGAGACTCTTCTCTTGAGCCTCCATCTGTTGCTGCTGCTCCCGTAATTTCTGTTTTAAAAGCTCCTGTTCCTTCTCAGCTGCCTCCTTCTTGGCCCGATCCACTGCTCCATGAAGGTATTAGAAAGAGAAGAAAATAATAGGTGAAGATTCATCTCCACTTTTCTGAGCTGAGAGACTAAACCAAATCTGAAAAGCAGGGTGAGAAATCACAGAATTTACCCAGGTCCACGCCATTGAGAGCACATTTGAGAATGTGATGGGAAAGGCTCTGCCTGTCTGGCTGAGGTACAATCATAGCTCCCCTTGTTATTTTCAGATTTAGCAGAGTGTGTGCTCCACAGAAGAGGAAATTCCTCATTTTGGATCTGTTAGAGGGCATTGTATAAACATAGCCCTCCTGCTGTCAGCTGAGCCCTGCCCCATACCTGCTACTGCCTTCTCTCTATCAGTGAGGGCTTTATCCGACTGCAAGATGGATTTCTCTATCACCACCTGTGACTCCAGGAACCTCTGGAAGACCTCTTTTGCCTATGGAAGCAAGAAAAAGCACTTAGATTTCTTTGAAAATTGATGTTCTGGGTATTAGTGTTGCAAAAATAATTATGGTCTTGTAACTTTTGCTTGATGCCTAAAATTCTAAAGTGGCCCCTACAAAGTATGCAGGCTCTTTAGTGTGACCAGAGCCCCTCCTCAACTCCTGCTTCCTGTCTGCCTCCCATGCCTCTCCCACGGCTATAATATCTCCCTGTACCTGCTTTGGGTTCTGGCCAGGCAGAACTATATGCACAGGTGTACAAACTCCCAATCTCTGATGCTTATATATGGTTGTCTTCCAGTATGCAATGCTGCCTCTAATCTATGCACTTGCTTTCTCCTGCCACTTGCTGGCTACAACTTTAGGCAAGTTATATACTCATCCTTGGGTATAAATTCAGATCTGTAAAATTTCCAAAATAAGGGTGCTTCTTAAAGTCATTAGGAAGATGAAATTAAAATGTCTAGGGACGAGTTTAACAATACACTGTAGGTAATAATAGCTCATTGTGAGTTAGTTGTATTACCATCACCTAGGTGGTGGTAATAAACACCAGGTAGGTAGCCCATTTTCCACAGGTCCATAAATATCATGACTCTGTATGCAATTTTCTATTTATTTCATACTCTCTCATTTTTATCAACTTTGAATGCAAAGATTCTACTTTAACCACACAAATCACCAGCTCTTGGCACATGGCTAATTTTCGTTCTGTCTCTCCTGGATTTCTGAATACTATATTCTTTGTTCGGGGATAAAAATTTTTATTCTAAGAAATAAATAATAAATAGTGGACATTGAAAGCTAAGACGTTATGCTATCCCTCTGCCCTCTTATTACCCATGGCTGGTGCTGAAGACTCCATTCACTCTATCCTATAAACTTCCCCATGTTCCCCTTATTCCTCACCTTTACTCCTTTCCTGGGAACTTGCCAATAGTCCTGTTCAATCTTTTTCTTTGTTTCCATGTAGAGCTTGTGCCCTCCAGGAACAGAGAAACTTCCTGCTGAGATACTTTCCATTAGGCCCTTTGAGAGCTCATTGAGTTTAGCCTGGCAGTATTGAACAGAGGACTCTTCATTCTGCAGCAAGAAATCCCCCTTCTTATTCATTGTGATTTCCTGCAAGGGAAATGTAGAGAGATGTCACCAGAAGAAACATATGGAGGAGATGAAATTCTAAAGAATCTGGTAGAAGAGTCAATCTGACTGCGGTCCTCATGATAAAAACATTCTAGTGGAGTAGATGTGGAATCAGAAACACAACATTTCATATATTCACAATGCTAAAAATTCTCTTCACGGCTATGGAAAAGTTCATTAACCTTCCTGAGCTTCAGGTTCTTCATCTGTGACATGATGAGACTACATTCCATAATCTCTATGGTTTGTCGCAGCAGTAGCATCCTGTGCTCCTGTCCTCAGTGGTACAAGGATACAAGAAGGAGTAATGTAAGTTAAACAATGGCCTGGAATGAAGATCTGGTAAGAGAATCTTTGTTTCGTGAGAAAGGTAGACTATGCACAGAAAAATTGCACCGCTCAGGGATGACTTGTGCGTGTTCAAAGCAGGCCAGGAATCCTTAGAAGTGTTCACTTAAGGAGGATCTTAAGGGATGTGTATTGATTTTTACCTCAGTTATCAGAAGGTTTTCTGGTTAAGTGCTTAAGGTTTGGGGAGATAAAAGAGGGATATGTAGTCTTTTGAAACTCTATCCCTCATGAGAATCCATGATAAGTTATTCCTCAGTGACAGATGAGCATTGGTGTCAATAAAGGCAAGTATAGGCTTCATTCTTCAAGGGGAAGGATGATGAACAGTAATGACTAAGGCAAATTACCACGAGCTTCTTCTGGAATTCCTGATTTTCATCCTTGAAGGAGTGCTCCATGAAGACTGCAATGGCTTCCCTCTCACAGGCCGCATGCACGTCCAGCAGGTCCTGGAGCGTGTCTGTGGGGAGCTCCACGCGCTGGGCCATCTGCTGGCTGTAGTAGTCGGCTGCCCTCTGCATGGCAGCTGAGTTCTCACGCTGGGCCAGAGTTATCACTGCATTCTCCAGACAAGGCACCGCTCCACTGTTGATGGCATCTACGTAAGTCACTGCCAGAGTTCCTAGACCTAAATGGACCAGGAGATTTAGGAGCTAAATATGAAATTAAAACTCAATGGGATCCTAGGCTACATTTCTGAGAACACACACATGCATGCACACACACGCATGTGCACACATGCAAACAGATACACCCACATCCCTATCTCTTTCTGCTATTATCACTTTTATTTTCATAATGACTCTTCATTTTTATGGATCCCCAGTCCACAGTGCTAAAAAATTTAAATATCTACTTTTATCTAACATACTAGAGGGTATACAGGAAGTACAAATTCTCATTTAAAGATTATAAGAAAGGTAGTTTACACAGATAAAATGATGCAGGGCAAATCATATTGCATTTATTCCTAATTCGGAAGCTACCAATGTATTTTCAGGGAATTATGGGCTAATATTTATTTATTTCTAGACTTTTTTTTTTTTTGAAGCCCAGGCTGGAGTGCAGTGGTGTGATGTTGGCTCACTGCAACCTTCGCCTCCCAGGCTCAAGTGATTCTCCTGCCTCAGCCTCCTAAGTAGCTGGGACTACAGGCATGTACCACCATGCCCAGCTGATTTTTGTATTTTTTGTGGAGATGGGGTTTCACCATGTTGTCCAGGCTGGTCTCAAACTCCTGAGCTCAAGTGATCTGCGTGCCTCTGCCTCCCAAAGTACTGGGATTATAGGTGTGAGCCACCACCCCCAGCCTTCTAGAGGTTTTTAAACTTCAACATATCTTTTGTATTCTCTTTGCAAAGAATATTGAACATATAAGACTTACCCTAAGAAAATATTATATGTCTGTTTTAATATTCAGTTAGTTATTTTATCAGCAGAGGATTTTTTTTTCAGATATGAGGAAGTCACAGATATCAGTGACAGAGTTTGCAATATTGGAGAGGAATTTGTAAATTGCAGTAAGTGTGATAATTATACACATTTCTTCATTGAGCGTGGATACCTGTATACACATAGTTCTATATGGAATCTAATAAAAATTCTGAGAAACACATTATACAATATATTCAACACACATGAGGCACCACAGAAATGTAAAAAGGAGACTCACGATTCCCAGTGACTGTGATTCCCTCCCTGAGGGTCTTGGTTCTTGCATGCGTGAAGATGTAAGAACGGAAAATGTTTGTTTGTTCCTGGAATTTGGGATCCAGTTGCTTTTCTGACACCTTCTCGATATTGGCTAGAAGGTTTTTGTCATGTGTTGGCCGGTCAAAGACAAAACACTTCCGTTTTGGAAAGAAATGCCTGATGCACTCCCTGGGCAAATTGGATGCTTGAACTTTGGGATTCTTGCCTGAAGGATAAGAAAAACGGAGAATATAGTGAAAATAGTCTTGGTATAAGAGAGCTAAAGGTATTTTTGACAGGGTTTATATTGTCTTTTTGCCATCTTCTAGGCTTACAGACCTCCTTTAACATAAACATTCATGCAAAGTGGTCTAACACAGACATATATTTTTATTAGATAGGCTTTTCTTTGTAATTTCATGTCTAACAATTATCTGGTCAGTCATTTTCTAAACACAGAAAAGCAGAGGGGAAAACAGGGATCACAAGCATCTTGTTTTTAGAAAGTCTTAGCACCCATTGTAATCTGAATGCTAGAGTACTAATTGTACAAAGAACAAATCTGTCTTGAATAATTTATCTGCACTGTAGACTCTACTTTTCTTAAGTGAACTAGGCTCCATTCCTAGAGCTCTTTGACATACCCCTCAGTCCCCATTTCTACAGACCTCAATCTAGTCTCTAATACAAATGAAACCCAAGAGATGACGGGCAGTGTTTAGCAGATCACACACCCACTGGACCACCCACAACCCAGGCCACCTGCTGATACCTTGAATCAGCTTCAAGGCATTTTCCAGGTACTCATCTTCTGTGATAGGGTCACCATTCAACTTCAGCTCCAGAGTGAAATCCCGTACAGTCCAAATAAAGTCTGGAAAGAAACTCACGAACTCTGTGGAATCTTCTACTCCATCAGGCCTTGGGTAAGACTTTGCCTTAATGAGTTCTGTGAGCTCTGTCACATAACTAGGACTTAGGTAAGGAAAAGCAACTGTCTGCCCACAATTCACACATTTCTTTTAAAAAAATATTATAAACACTCTCTTTTGTCTTGGGTTCCCTAGGCTGCACCAAAGGTAATTAAATTAAAGGGAAGGAGGAAATGACTTGATCTCCATTCCTATAACGTCAATGAAACTTGGTGATTCTGTTCTGTTCCTGGAAGGATACTGCAGCTGCTCCAGGGCCTGGTGGTTGATGGTGCTCATGCTGTTGTAGACAAAGGTGCTGCACAGGAGCACAGCCAGGGCGAAGATCCAGGAGTCATTCTTAGGGTCACCCTAAAAAGCACATTAGAGCAAAGGACTTAGGAGTATAGTCTTTGGAAATTCACAGAGACATTTATTTTGTCAGTCTTTCATTTATGATTTCAGCTAATGTACTTGCTGTACAAAGAAGATAGACATGAATGTAAACAACAGTTTTATAGTACATTATGTCTTCTAATCACAATTTCTTTTTTTTTTTTTTGAGACGGAGTCCTGCTGTGTCTCCCAGACTGGAGTGCAGTGGCGTGATCTCGGCTCACTGCAAGCTCTGCCTCCCCGGTCAGGCCATTCTCCTGCCTCAGCCTCCCTAGAAGCTGGGACTACAGGCGCCCGCCACCATGCCTGGCTAATTTTTTTTTTTTTTTTGTATCTAATCACAATTTCTTTACATATAAAAGGATTCGAATCTTCATAGGGTTTTTCTTTTCCTCAATTGGATGAAATAAGATGCATATATGGAAAAACTAGTAAAATATCTGGTTCTCAGTTGGATATTCATGATGAGTGTTAATGCTTCTTCAGTCTAAACATATTTATTGGCCATGCATCATGTAACAAAACCATACCATAGTATGCATAACTGGGGATTGTAATTATATTCAATTTAATTCAGCAAACACTAATAGGAAACTGAAGAATGTTTCTCACTGTTCTTATGTTTAGAAAAGAAAATTTAATAAATTTACTCTCAAGATGACTATTTCAAAGTTGTGACAAACATTCATAATGATGAATCCAATAAAAATGACAATATTTTTAAACAGATAACATCTTAGTAATGTACATAAGAGGTGGAACCCATAGCTATAATGTTAAATTAAAAATTACAAGTCTATCCTAGAAGATAAGAGCTATGAAAATTGAAGAAAGTGTATGTAGTATGAAGGCTTCCTGGAAGTCATGAGCTGAATGTTAAAGAATTGATAGAATGTGGATTTGAAGAAATGAAGGTGATTCTGCAAGTAGAAAGACCCACAGAAACAAAATTAGAGATTGTAGATTTCAGGAATCTTTGCAATAAGAATAGAGTTTATTGGTCTGACTGAGCAGAGAGTAAGTGCAGAAGATAAGACTGAATAGGGAGCTCCAGTACCTGGTTGATTAAGGACACTAAAGGTCAGGCTAAATTTGTTTTTATAAATTAGAGCATGTCTAAATTATAGATAGTCCAGGAATTATTTCTACCCTAAAAAGCATATGTAACTAGTTCCTAAAGCAAATATAAAAATTGAGATCTAGAGATTTCTACATAATTCAAGAAGATTCTATATGAAATTTTAGAGGTAGGAAGAATAGCCTATTCATTACATTATGTCCAACAATCCCTAATTTTAAAAAAAGTAATCAATGAGGATTCTTCTTAGAAGTGGGACTCGTGACAAACAATAAACTATTTAGACAGGAGTATATTACTGTTTGATAGATGACTTTAGAGTACCTATAAAAATCCCAAAGGCATTTTGTTTATTATTATTATTTTTTTGTAGAGATGGGCTTTCACTATGTTGCCCACGGTTGTTTCTAACTCCTAGCCTCAAGCCATCTCCACTGTCTCAACCCGGCCCCAATAATGTTCTTAAATAAATATAAAAAACAATCCTAAAATTAAAACAGAATCACAAAATGCCCTGAATAATCAAAGTAATCTTGAAGCAGAAGAACATAGCCTGGGGCATTATATTTCTTCATTTCAATATATATTGCAAAGCCACAGTAGCAAAAATAGTATGATACTGGCATAAAAACAGACATATAGGTCAATGGAACAGAATAGACAATGCAGAAATAAATGTATACATCCACAGTGAACTCATTTTTGACTAATGTGCTGAGAATATACATTGAAGAAACAATGGTCTCCTCAATAAATGGTGCTGGAAAAACAGATATCCACATGTATGCAGGAGATCTATATTTGATCCCATTTACACCATACACAAAAACTACTGAAAATGGTTTAAAGACTTAAATGGAAAGCTAGAAACTGGATCCAGAAATCCCACTACTGTGTATACATCCAAGGAAAATAAGTGACTATGTCAAAGAGAGATCTGTTCTTTTATATTTATTGCTTACTATTCACAATAGCCAAGGCATGGAGTCAACCTGTTTCCATCAACAGATGAATGAATTGTTAAAAATGTGAAATCTATACACAATGAAATACTATTAAGCCTCCAAAAAGAAGGAAATCCTGTCATTGGCAACAACCTGGAGGAATCTAGAGGATGTTAAGCTAAGTTAAATAAACCAGGCACAGAAAGACAAACACTGCATGATTTTACTTATATGTGAAATCTAAGAGTTGAACTCACAGCAGCAGAAAGTAGAATGATGGTTACAAGGAGCTAGTGGAGAGGGGAAAAGGAAGGTTGGAAAATGTTAGCTAAAGGACACAAAATTTTAGTTAGACAAAAGAGGGAAAAAAAGATATGAAGCCATAAAAATACCAGAAGAATATACAGGGAAAAAACTTGACATTGCTTTGGGCAATGATGTTTTTAGATATGAGGTGACAAAAGCACAGGTGACAAAAGCAAAATTAGACAAGTGGGATTGCATCAAATTAAAATGCTTCAGGTAACAAAGGAAACAAGCAGCAGAGTGAAAATGCAACCAATGGAAAGGGAGAAAAATATTTGCAAACCATATATTTGATAAGGGGTTAATATCCAAAATATATAAGGAACTTATATAACTCAATAGCAAATAAAACCTCATACCTCATTAAAAATGAGCAAAGGTGCTGCAACAACTTGCGTGCATGTGTCTTTATAATAGAATGATTTATGTTCCTTTGGGTATATACCCAGTAATGGGATTGCTGGGTTCAATGGTAGTTCTGTCTTTAGCTCTCTGAGGAATTGCCATACTGTCTTCCACAATGGTTGAACTAATTTACACTTCCACTAATGGTGTAAAAGCCCACAGCCTCACCAGTATCTGTTATTTTTTGACTTTCTATTAATATCCTATTCTGACTGGTGTGAGATGGTATCTTACTGTGGTTTCCATTTGGATTTCTGTAATGATCAGTGATGCTGAGCTTTTTTTTCATATGATTGTTGGTCACATGCATGTCTTCCTTTCATTACAGCACTATTCATAATAGCAAAGACATGGAATCAACCCAAATGCCCATCAGTGATAGCCTGGATACATAAAATGTGGTAAGTAAACACAATAAAATACTATGCAGCCATAAAGAAGAACAAAATCATGTCCTTTTCAAGGACATGGATGTGCCTGGAGGGCATTATCCTTAGCAAACTAATGCAGAAACAGAAAACCAAACACTGCATGTTCTCACTCATAAGTGGGAACTAAATGATGAGAACATGCAGACACCTAGAGGGGAACAACACACACTGGGGATTATGGGAGGGCGTGGGAGGGGAAGAGGGAGAGAAGAAGAGAAAATGACTAATAGACAGTAGGCTTAATACCCGGGTGATAAAATAACCTGTACAACCGACCCCCATGGCATGTTTATCTATGTAACAAAACTGCACGTCTTGCACGTGTACCCCTGAAGTTAAAATAAACATTAAAAAATGAGTAAAGAATACCTGGGTGATAAAATAACCTGTACAACTGACCCCCATGACATGTTTATCTATGTAACAAACCTGCACGTCTTGCACATGTACCCCTGAAGTTAAAATAAACATTAAAAAATGAGTAAAGAACCTGAATACACATTTCTCAAAAGACGACATACCAATGGCCAATATGTATATGTAAAGGTGTATAAAATTACTAATTATCAAGGAAATGCAAATTAAAACAAAAATAAGATATCACCTGACACATTTAAGATGGCTATTTCCAAAGGAATTAAAAATAACAATTATCGGCAAGAATATAAAATAAGGGAACATTTGTTGTTTTTTGGAGTGTAAATTCATGCAGCTATTATGGAAGAAATATGGAGGTTCCTCAAAAAATTAAAAATCAACTACAATA
This sequence comes from Chlorocebus sabaeus, assembly GCF_047675955.1. Classification (NCBI taxonomy): domain Eukaryota; kingdom Metazoa; phylum Chordata; class Mammalia; order Primates; family Cercopithecidae; genus Chlorocebus; species Chlorocebus sabaeus. The sequence goes on along the minus strand of NC_132923.1, from coordinate 47,635,582 downwards.
TGATCCAGTAATCTTACTTTTATGTATAAATCCAAATGAAATTAAATCAATATTTTAAAGATATATCTGTACTTTCATATTTATATTTACATAAGGTAGTATGAATATTTAAATATATCCGTAATAATTGCAGCATTATTCACAATAGCCAAGATATGGAAACTACCTGAATGTCCATCAATGAACAAACAGAAAAGAAAACACAGAGTACATGTATATGCATTGTATTAGTCCATTCTCATGCTGCCCAATAAAGACATACCCGAGACTGGACAATTTACAAAGGAGAGAAGTTTGACTCAGTTCAGCATGGCTAGGGAAGCCTCAGGAAACTTACAATCATGGTGGAAGGGGAAGCAAATACATCCTTCTTCACATGGTAGCAGGAGAGAGAAGAATGATAGCCAAGTAAAGGGGGAATCCCCTTATAAAGCCATCAGCTCTCATGAGAACTTACTCACTATCATGAGAATAGCGGGGGGAAACCACCCACATCATTCAATTACCTCCCACCGGATCCCTCCCATGACATGTGGGGATTATGGGAACTACAATTCAAGATGAGATTTGGGTGGGGACACAGCCAACCCATCCATAGCATGCATATATATATGTATTGAATATTGAATATTATATATATAATATATATTCAATCTCAGAAAAGGGAATTTTGTCATTTGCAACAACATAGATGAACACTGAGGTCATTAGGCTAAGTGAAATAAGTCAGACTTAGAAAGACAAATAATGCATGATTTCACTTATTTGTGGAATCTAAAATAGTCAAACTGTCAAACTCATAGCCGCAGAGTGGAATAGTGGTTGCCACGGGCTGGGGATGGGAGAAATGAAGAAATGTTGGTCAGAGTATAAAATTTCAGTTATGCAAGATAAATAAACTCTGGAGATCTACTGTACAGCAGTGTGATTGTAACTAACAATACTATATTGATTGTGACCTTAACTTCTGCTAAGAGGACAGATCTTAATTGTTCTTACCACACCAAAAAATAAAAAAAGGGCATAGAAAAAAGAAAATGATAACTATGTGAGGTAATGGCTATATTATTGGCTTGATTATGGTGATCATTTCACAGTGTATATACATATCAAAACATCAAGTTGTACAGCTTAATTATATACAATTTTTATTTGTCAATTATACAACACTAAAGCCGAAAAACAAACAGAATTTCCAATGCCTGTTTGGGCAAAAATAAAGTGTATATGTATAGAAATTTAGAAACTATTCCCAAATAAGTCTCAAACTAAGACAAAAAAGAGAGAAATTATTTATTTCACCCATTCATAAGAAGCTAAACACCAAAAATTCATCTTATAATGTTTATTGTAGGAAGAACAAATACTTTTATATGACGAGCACAATCAGAAGTGTCTCAAAGCCTTCCAGAATGCTCTGTGGGTAGTTGATGAGCTTCATCCTGAGAAATATAAACTGAACTCTCTTAATTCCAACCCTCAAATGTACTCTTCACGTGGTAGCTCAGAAGGTGGGTGAGAGGCCTTTCCTCATCTCCTGAGATTGGAGTCAATACCTCTTCCCTTTCTTATCAAGGCACTGTTATACACAACTGTACATGGTGAAAGCTGTGAGGTGCTGCCTGGATCACAGGTGTCAGCTCTCTTAAAGAGAAAGTTTTCCAGGACAGACTTCCAGTGATTGACCAGCACCAGGGATGAAGGCCTAGCACCCTTGTCCCAAAACATGGTAACTCAAAAGGGCCATTCCAGCCACAGAGCTTCCTGTGGAATTGACGGAGGGCAGGGACTGCATTGCATTCCAATCTCCTCTCTCTCGGCAACCTACTTCTTTCCCAATCATTCTACACCCTGAGGGCTCTTTGTGGGCAGGACCTTTACTTTGTTGACCAATGTCTAAGCTACTCAGTCCAAAGGCCTGGAACTCAACTGCTTAACAAGATTTTATGAAATTGAATCAAATCATTCACCACTGTGCCAAGAAATAAAAGAATGTTTTACCTAATATACCATGATATCTAATCTTGTCTAGAAGTGTGACTTAACCAGGTCAAAGTTTGCCTTATTCACTGTAGTTGGATTTCTAGTTTTCACAAATATATCACAACAATTAAATTACAAGGATCATGTCTGGAATAAAAAAAACCTACCTATGACTCCCTGCCTTACCTTTTCCACATCGCCCAGTCCCTCGGTGTCCAGAAGGACCAGGGTGTGGTTTGGCTTGGAGGGGTGGGGCAAACACCACATCCAGATGCCCTTGGTTTCAGACTGCACCGTGGAGCCCAGAGGGAAGCCTGCAGGGAAGAGGAGGAAGCTAAGCATGGGGACAGGAGAACAGCCAAGCAGCCCTGGGGCCATGGATTCAGACTGGTTCGATTGTAACTGCCCAGCATACAAGATGGTGCTTTCTATATTTCCTCAAGAATGTCTCTCTCTGTGATTCATCAATTTCAAAAAGCAAGAGACATTAAATGTGAGAATGATGCCAAGAAAGTGCTCAAAATGGAGACGAAGAGGAATCCATGAATCAGACAAAATGGAGGTCACTGATAACAGGAATATCCTGAAAAGTGGTGGGGTTCAAAGTCAGACAGGAGTAGGTTGAAGAAAGACATGAGAAGAAAAATAATTCAAAAAACCAGATTGAGACAATGTTTTTTGCATTGAAAGTGATTAAAGACAAAAACAAACACAAAATCAAGACAGGATTTGGTGCCCACGATGACATGTGAAATTCAGGAAGAGTTTTTAAGATGATACACCTTCAAACATCTTTGTATGTTGATGGGAATATTACGTGAAGAAAGTAAAATATGTTATAAGAGAAAGGAGACACAATTATGGGAGCCCAGGACTTGAATACACAAGACATGGGAGGATTCTGAGTACTAGTAGGGGAGATTTTCCTTAATTGGAATAAAGGAAAAAATAGGGGGAAAGGTTACAGAAAGGTAGTGATTTGGTGGTGAGAATCAGAATGAGAAGGTTGGTTTATTGAAAGGAATTGGGTTCGCGCTTCACATGCATAGATTAGAGCATTAAGATACTGGAATCAAGCAATTGGCCTGTGTCCCAGGATACCACTCACCATGATTCTCTCCTGCCAGACGGTTCATCAAGTAGGATTTGCCTGTACGGTACAGTCCAACAATGGCTACCACCACCACTGGCTGCGAAATCTTGTCAAGAATCTGTATAGCTTGCTGGTTCACCAACAGCTTGTCATTGTTGTTTTCCACCAGGCAAATGGGGGCCAACATTTTGGGTCCAGATTCCATGGCAACCGCCAACCTAGAAGAGTCTCCCAGTAGAAATAAGGTTACATTCTCTGCCTAGTAATGCAAACACCCATAAATTTAGGACTGATAAGACTTTTGCATTTCTTTGAGATAACATGTAACCTAGCATTAGTGAACTACAAAAGGCTTCCTCCATCATTCTCCCAAATCCGTAATGGTGTTAGCAATGAAACATAGTATATTATCATCTCCATAATTTTTCTTCAATAGTAATAATAAAACTCAAGTAATTGTTATCATAATAGGGGGTCTACAATAGTCCAAGCCCTGTGATGTCTGCCTTAAATATCTGACCTCATTGACACTTACAAGAACCTGCAAGTTAGAGATTATTATATCCCTATATATGTAAATGAGATAAATGAGTCTCACAAAGGCTGAGTGCATAAGTCATAGAGCCAGGATTACAAACCCAGACAATTGCGCAAAGTGGCAGACTAAGAAGTTCCAAGTCCTTCTTCTCTCTTGGAGACATCAAAAAACAACTGAAAAAATGACTAAAATTATCTTATAGAATCTCTAGAAAACAGTCAAAGGTCTCCAGCACCCAAGAAAATGTCCAGAGAAAAAAAAAAAGGCACATTCAAAATAGTAGGAAATTCCAAGGTGTTTCATTTGCCCTTTCCCTATCCACTCACCTCAAGGGCATGGTTGTGGTCTGGAGGAGGTGGCAGTCCAGTTTTCACTTCCCTTCCCTGAACTGAAGGGAGTAGAACAGACTTTATTTATAACCTGCTATTCTGACTGGGGGCTGTCCTTTCTAGTATATGTTCTGCCTTACTCAGATTTCCAGTATCAATGATTTCTTGTGCATGATACCAAAACCACAGAAAACTGAAAAAAAAAAAAAATAGATACACCACACTTAATCAAAATTAAAAACTTTTGTGCATCAAAGAGCACTGTCAATGTAGTAAAAAGGCAACCCATGGAATGGGAGAAAATATTTCCAAACCATATATTTGATAGACTACATGAAGAACTCTTACAACTCAACAGCGACAAAATCCCAATTGAAAATGCCCTGAAATGAACATTTCTCCCAGGAGGACCTATAAATGACCTTAATACACATATGAAGACATGTGCAACATTAGTTATCACTGGGGAAATGCAAATCAAAACCACAGTGAGGTACCACTCCACAACCACCCATTAAGATGACTAATATTTTCAAACAAAAATTAAGCAGAAAACAAGTGTTAGCTAGGATGTGGAGAAATTGGAATCTTTGTCCATTGCTAGTAGAAATATGAATGGTATTGCCACTAAGAATAAAAGTATGGTGGTGGCCCGGCACGGTGGCTCATGCCTGTAATCCCAGCACTTTAGGAGGCTGAGGCAGGTGGATCACAAGGTCAGGAGATTGAGACCATCCTGGCTAACACCGTGACACCCCATCTCTACTAAAAATACAAAAAATTAGCCGGGTGTGCTGGCAGGCACCTGTAGTCCCAGCTACTCGGAAGGCTGAGGCAGGAGAATGGCATGAACCCAGGAGGCGGAGCTTGTGGTGAGCCGAGATCACGCCACTGCACTCCTCCAGCCTGAGCGACAGAGCGAGACTTCGTCTCTAAAAAAAAAAAAGAAAAAGAAAAAGTATGGTGGTTCCTAAAAAAAGATGAAACATAGAATTAACATCAAAATATTTCATTTCTGATTGGGGTAATTCCAAGATGGCCAAATAGGAACAGCTCCAGTCTGCATCCTCCAGCATGATCAATGCAGAAGAGGGGTGACTTCTGCATTTCCAACTGAGGTACCTGGTTCATCTTATTGGGACTGCTTGGACAGTGGGTGCAGCCCACGGAGGGCGAGCCAAAGCAGGACAGGGTGTTGCCTTACCGGGGAAGCACAAGGTGTTGGGGGATTTCCCTTTCCTAACCAAGGGAAGCCATGACAGACTTCCTGGAAAAATGGGACACTACCATGCAAATACTGTGCTTTTCCCAAGGTCTTAGCAACCGGCAGACAAGGTGACTCTCTCCCGTGCCTGGCTCAGTGACTACCACACACACGGAGCCTTGCTCACTGCTAGTGCAGCAGTCTGAGAACCATCTGCGAGACCGCAGCCTGACTGGGGGAGGGGCGTCCGCCATTGCTGAGGCTTCAGTAGGTAAACAAAGTGGCCAGAGAAGCTGGAACTGGGAGGAGCCCACTGCAACTCAACAAGGCCCATTGCCTCTAAACTCCACCTCTGTGGGTAGGGCATAGCTGAACAAAAGGCAGCAGGCAACCTATGCAGATGTAAGTGTCCCTGTCTGACAGCTCTGAGGAGAGCAGTGGTTCTCCCAGCACAGCGTTTGAGCTCTGAGAATGTACAGACTGCCTCCTCAAGTGGGTCCCTGAACCCCATGTAACCTAACTGGGAGACATCTCCCAGTAGGGGCTGAGAGACACCTCATATAGGCAGCTGCCCTCTGAGACAAAGCTTCCAGAGGAATGATCAGGCAGCAACATTTGCCATTCTGCAATATTTGCTGTTCTGCAGCCTCCCCTGGTGATACCCAGGAAAACGGGGTCTGGAGTGGACCTCCAGCAAACTCCAACAGACCTGCAGCTGAGGGACCAGACTGGTAGAAGGAAAACTAACAAACAGAAAGGAATATCATTAACATCAACAAAAAGGTCATCTACACCAAAACCCCACCTGTAGGTCACCAACATCAAAGACCAAAGGTAGACAAAACCACAAAGATGGGGAGAAACCAGAGCAGAAAAGCTGAAAATTCTAAAATTCAGAGTGACTCTTCTCCTCCAAAGGATCACAGCTCCTCATCAGCAAGGGAACAAACCTGGATGGAGAATGACTTTGACGAGTTGGCAGAAGTAGGCTTCAGAAAGTCAATAATAAGAAACTTCTCTGAGCTAAAGGAGGATGTTGAAACCCATCGCAAGGAAGCTAAAAATCTTGAAAAAAGATTAGATGAAAGGCTAACCAGAATAAACAGTGTAGAGAAGATCTCAAATGACCTCATGGAGCTGAAAACCATGGCACAAGAACTTCGTGATACATGCATAAGCTTCAGTTGCCGATTTGATCAAGTGGAAGAAAGGGTATCAGTGATGGAAGATCAAATTAGTGAAATAAAGTGAGAAAAGAAGGTTAGAGAAAAAAGAGTAAAAAGAAATGAACAAAGCCTCCAAGAAATATGGAAAAATGTAAAAAGACCAAATCTACATTTGATTGGTGTACCTGAAAGTGATGGGGAGAATGGAACCAAGTTGGAAAACACTCTTCAGGATATTATCCAGGAAAACTTCCCCAACATAGGAAGGCAGGCCAATACTCAAATTGAGGAAATACAGAGAACACCACAAAGATACTTCTCAACAAGAACAACCCCAAGACACATAATTGTCAGATTCACCAAAGTTGAAAGGAAGAAAAAAGTGTTAAGGACAGCCAGAGAGAAAGGTTAGGTTACCCGCAAAGGGAAGCCCATCAGACTAACAACAGAACTCTTGGCAGAAATCCAACAAGCCAGAAGAGAGTGGGGGCCAATATTCAACATTCTTAAAGAAAAGAATTTTCAACCCAGAATTTCATATCCAGCCAAACTAAGCTTCCTAAGTGAAGGAGAAATAAAATCCTTTACAAACAAGCAAATGCTGAGAGATTTTGTCACCACCAGGCCTGTTTTACAAGAGCTCCTGAAAGAAGCACTAAACTTGGAAAGAAATAACCAGTACCAGTCACTGCAAAAACAGGCCAAATTATAAAGACCATTGATGCTAGGAAGAAACTACACCAATTAATGGGCAAAATAACTAGTTAACATCATAATGATGGGATCAAATTCACACATAACAATATTGAACTTAAATGTAAATGGGCTAAATGCCCCAATTGAAAGACACAGGCTAGTAAATTGGATAAAGAGTCAAGACCCATCAGTGTGCTGTATTCAGGAGACCCATCTCACATGCAGAGACACACATAGGCTCAAAATAAAGGGATGGACAAAAATTTACCAAGTAAATGCAGGGGTTGCAATCCTAGTCTCTGATAAAACAGACTTTAAACCAACAAAGATCAAAAAAAGACAAAGAAGGCCATTACATAATGGTTAAGGGATCAATTCAACAAGAAGAGCTAACTATCCTAAACATATATGCACCCAATATAGGAGCACACAGATTCATACAGCAAGTCCTTAGAAATGTACAAAGAGACTTAGACTCCCACACAATAATGGGAGACTTTAATACTCCACTGTCAATATTAGACAGATCAATGAAACAGGAGGTAAACAAGGATACCCAGGACCTGAACTCAGCTCTGAAACAAGCAGACCTAATAGACATCTACAGAACTCTCCACCATAAATCAACAGAATATACATTCTTCTCAGCACCACATCACACTTATTCTAAAATTGACCACATAATTGGAAGTAAAGCCCTCCTCAGCAAATGTAAAAGAACAGAAATCACAACAAATGGTCTCTCAGACCACAGTGTAATCAAATTAGAACTGATGATTAAGAAACTCACTCAAAACCACACAATTACATGGAAACTGAACAAGTTGCTCCTGAATGACTACTGGGTAAATAAAGAAATCAAGACAGAAATAAAGATGTTCTTTGAAACTGATGAGAAAAAAGATGCAACGTACCAGAATCTCTGGGACACATTTAAAGCAGTGTATAGAGGGAAATTTATAGCACTAAATGCCCACAGGACAAGGCAGGAAAGATCTAAAATTGACACACTAACATCACAAGTAAAAGAACTAGAGAAGCAAGAGCAAACAAATTCAAAAGCTAGCAGAAGGCAAGAAATAACTAAGATCAGAGCAGAACTGAAGGAGACAGAGACACAAAAAACCCTTCAAAAATCAATGAATCTAGGAGCTAGCTTTTTGAAAAGATCGACAAAATTGGTAGACTGCTAGCAAGACTAATAAAGAAAAAAGAGAGAAGAATCAAATAGATACAATAAAAAATGATAAAGGGGATATCACCACCAATCCTACAGAAATACAAACTACTATCAGAGAATACTATAAACACCTCTATGCAAATACTAGAATATCTCGAAGAAATGGATAAATTCCTGGACACATACACCCTCCCAAGACTAAACCAGGAAGAAGTTGAATTTCTGAATAGACGGATTACAGGCTCTGAAATTAAGGCAATAATTAATAGCCTACCAACCGAAAAAAGTCCAGGACAAGACAGGTTCACAGCCGAATTCTACCAGAGGTACAAAAAGGAGCTGACACCATTCCTTTTGAAACTATTCCAATCAATAGAAAAAGAGAGGGAATCCTCCCTAACTCATTTTATGAGGCCAACATCAACCTGACAGAGACACAACAAAAAGAGAGAATTTTAGACCAACATCGCTGATGAATATCGATGTGAAAATCCTCAATAAAATACTGGCAAACCGAATCCAGCAGCACATCAAAAAGCTTATCCACCATGATCAAGTTGGCTTCATCCCCGGGATACAAGGTTGGTTCAACATACACAAATCAATAAACATAATCCATCACATAAACAGAACCAATGACAAAAACCACATGATTATCTCAATAGAGGCAGAAAAGGCCTTCGACAAACTTCAACAGCCCTTCATGCTAAAAACTCTCAATAAACTAGGTATTGATGGAACGTACCTCAAAATAATAAGATCTATTTATGACAAACCCACAGCCAATATCATACTGAATGGGCAAAAACCAGAAGCATTCCCTTTGAAAACTGGCACAAGACAAGGATGCACTCTCTCACCACTCCTATTCAACATAGTGTTGGAAGTTCTGGCCAGGTCAATCAGGCAAGAGAAAGAAATAAAGGGTATTCAATTAGGAAAAGAGGAAGTTAAATTGTCCCTGTTTGTATATGACATGATTGTATATTTAAAAAACCCCATCGTCTCAGTCCAAAATCTCCTTAAGCTCATAAGCAACTTCAGCAAAGTCTCAGGATACAAAATCAATGTGCAAAAATCACAAGCATTCCTATACACTATTAACAAACAGAGAGTCAAATCATGAGTGAACTCCCATTCACAATTGCTACAAAGATAATAAAATAGGAATACAACTTACAACAGATGTGAAGGAACTCTTCAAGGAGAACTACAAACCACTGCTCAGTGAAATAAAAGAGGACACAAACAAATGGCAGAATATTCCATTCTCATGGATAGGAAGAATTAATATCATGAAAATGGCCATTCTGCCCAAAGTAATTTATAGATTCAATGCCATCCCCATCGAGCTACCAATGACTTTCTTCACAGAACTGGAAAAACTACTTTAAAGTGCATATGAAACCAAAAAAAGAGCCCACGTTGCCAAGACAATCCTAAGCCAAAAGAACAAAGCTGGAGGCATCATGCTACCTGACTTCAAATTATACTACAAGACTACATTAACCAAAACAGCATGGTACTGGTACCAAAACAGAGATATAGACCAATGGAGCAGAACAGAGGTCTCAGAAATAACACCACACATCTAGAACCACCTGATCTTTGACAAACCTGACAAAATCAAGAACCCTATTTAATAAATGTTGCTGGGAAAACTGGCTAGCCATATGTAGAAAGCTGATACTGGATCCCTTCCTTACACCTTATACAAAAATTAATTCAAGATGGATTAAAGACTTACATTTAGCCCTAAAACCACAAAAACCCTAGAAGAAAACCTAGGCAATACCATTCAGGACATAGGCATGGGCAAGGACTTCATGACTAAAACACCAAAAGGAATGGCAACAAAAGCCAAAATTGACAAGTGGGATATAATTAAACTAAAGAGCTCCTGCACAGTGAAAGAAACTACCATCAGGGTGAACAGGCAACCTACAGAATGGGAGAAAATTTCTGCAATCTACCCATCTGACAAAGAGCTAACATCCAAAATCTACAAAGAACTCAAACAAATTTATGAGGAAAAAAAAACAAACAACCCCATCGAAAAGTGGGCAAAGGATAGAACAGACAATTCACAAAAGAAGACATCCATGCAGCCAACAGACATGTGAAAAAAATGCTCATCATCACTGCTCATCAGAGAAATGCAAATCAAAACCACAATGAGATACCATCTCACACCCAGTTAGAATGGCCATCATCAAAAAGTCAGGAAACAACAGATGCTGGAGAGGATGTGGAGAAACAGGACTGCTTTTACACTGTTGGTGGGAGTGTAAATTAGTTCAACCATTGTGGAAGACAGTGTGGCAATTCCTCAAGGATCTACAACTAGAATTACCATTTGACCCAGCAATCTCATTACTGGGTATATATCCAAAGGATTATAAATCATGCTGCTGTAAAGACACATGCATACATATGTTTGTTGTGGCACTATTCACAATAGCAAAGACTTGGAACCAACCCAGATGTCCATCAATGATAGACTGGATTAAGAAAATGTGGCACATACATACCATGGAATATTATATAGCCATAAAAAAGAATGAGTTCATGTCCTTTGTAGGGACATGGATGAAGCTGGAAACCATCATTCTCAGCAAACTATCACAAGGACAGAAAACCAAACACTGCATGTTCTCACTCATACTGGAGAACTGAACAATAAGAACACTTGAACACAGGGCAGGGAACATCACACAATGGGACCTGTCGGGGGGTGGAGGTCTGGGGGAGGGATAGCATTACAAGAAATACCTAATATAAATGATGAATTGATGGGTGCAGCAAAGCAACATGGCACATGTATACCTATGTATCAAACCTGCACATTCTGTACATGTACCTTAGATCTTAAAGTATAATAAAAAAATAATAATTAAAAAGATATATTTCATTTCTGTGTATATACACCAAAAAAATTGAACGCAGGGACTCAAACAGATAATTGCACACCAATGGTCATGGCAGCATTATAATAGCTAAAAGATGAAAACAACCTTTATGTCCATTAACAGATGATATCAACAAAATGCAGTACATACCTACAGTGGAATATTATTCATCCATAAAAATGACTGAAATTATGACACATGCGACAACATGGATCAGTCTTGAAGACATTGTGCCAAGTGAAATAAGCCAGACACAAAAGAACACATGTTAAATGATTCCACTTGGATGAGGTACTAGAATAGTCAAATACATTGAGACAAAAAGTAGAAGCATAATTACCATGGGCTGAGGGAGGAAGGAAGGGCGAATCATTGTTTAAAGGTAGAGAGACTCAGTTTACAATAATGAATAGATTCTGGAGACGGTTGCACAACAATGCGAACATATTAGTGTCACTGAAGTATACTCTTAAAATTGTAAAATTTATTAATTTTATTATGCCTGTTTCACCACAAAACAAAAAAAGTAAAAGACAAAATCCTTGACAAACTGACAATCAAAGACAGTGGTTATCCTATATGTTCTTTGATCAGTAACCTGCAGTAACTTTTTAATGATTATCATACACTGAAACATGCTCTCTACTTTGTCAATGTGACTGTATGTGCTCATCTTTTATCTACAGGTTTAGAAGAGGGATAGAAATTGGAGGGAGAAGGGGAAGAAAGCAATGTGGGATGAGAATCTTTTAGAGAATGGAGGCTACCTTTTTCAAAAGGGAAGCAGAAACATGTCTAGATCTAAAGAATTAAAATACAGGCTGAAGCACTTAGCCTAGAAGGGTCAAGTTCTCAGTGAGTTACTCCCACAGATGAGGAAAAAAAAAAAAGAATTAGAATAACAATACGTATAACATTGCATATTATACAGAGAGATAAATTAGAGATATATAAAGAGAGAGAGGTTTATCTCTCTATACATAGATAAGTTAGAGAGATTTCCTTTTGAGAGATAATGTCAGTGTCACTGTTGAGTGAATTGAGGCGAAAGGCATACGGGATTTCATTGCAAGCTTTTGAGAGGTGAAGTTTAATTCCATAAATTTAGTATTGAAAGTACAATTATTCTGTAGATCTCCTGGCACATTTTTATTGCCATTATATTAAAATGATTTTCTATGATATTTGTATTTCTTTATAATCAGAATATGTAAATATAATATTGTCTTCAAATACTTCAAATACTCACTTTTGTATTTATATGTGAAATATTCAAGATGCTTCTAATGCCATCAAAAATACCAGCTCTATCATTCACTACTTATACGGCCTTGTCCAAGGAGCATCACCTAGATGAGCCTGTTAATTATAGGGGTCTATGAGTTAAATCATACATCTAACCCGGAGGGTGTTTTAGTAATAAAATGAGACATTACAAGCTTATATCTTAACATGACATACAGCACAAAATAGGATTTTAGTAAAAGTTGAATTAAATGGAGGTTAAGCTACATAATTACAATAACAATTGGTCCATTAGCTTATACAGTTCAACAAAATATGCAAACTGTAAATTACTAAGAAACCAAAACTACAGGTAAATTTTTCATTAGAGCAAAATAGTAAAGTTCAAGCACGCTGTTGCTGTACAACCTGCTCTTGTCTGATTCTTCACTGAGGGGAGTAAGGAGAATGGAGATCAAACAGGAGGCCCTGATTTCTACGATGAAATGCACTGTAACGTCTTCATCACATTACAGTGACTGCAACTGTACAGTCCCTTATTTAAAGTAAGCAATAAAGGAAGCTCTAGGAAGATGTGGCTGCTCCTGCAAACAACTTTATATAAACCAGGTCTCTGGTTTCTTAGCTGTGAGGAAACAGAGAACTTTTAACTTCTACTAAATGAAATACAGCTGTTCAATCCTATTCAGGACTGGTTTTCAAACTCTGATTTACATAAGAATCACCTGAGGGGATTAAAACCCAGATTCCCAGGCCTAAGTATCTATCTGTTTATCAAGAGCTACAGGTAACTCTGATGATCCTGTGGGAAACTAACACCACACACACACACACACACACACACACACAGAGAGAGAGAGAGAGAGAGAGAGAGAGACTATGTAATTATTTTTAAGTCATAAAGACAAGCGATGTAGGGACTAGCTTTTACTTCTACATAGAGACTTAAATAGAGCTCTTACTCTGAACCTTTCCTAAGTGTGACCACTAGAAAAATAGAAAAGAAACTCTCCCTTCAGGTTATAATTGCCTGGAAGCTCCTTGTTCCCTGCATTTCTGGGCCTGCCGCAGGACCTGAGAGAGACAGCCAGGCAGGCGCCCACCAGGGCTCATTCCAGGCCACTCACTGCTGTCCTGAGTAGATGATCAGGGAGGAGCACATCCAGGGGGACATGGTGTGCCTGGCTGTGACCTCTTGGCTGTCACTGGTTCAAGGGGAGAAGCTGAGCTTCCCCAGAACTAAAGCCAGTCACAGATTCCTGCAGGCCAGGCAGCAGGCCCCCTGCCCTTCCTGCCCTTTCCTCAGCTGCCACTCTGAATCAGAAACCGAGTCTTGAGTTGGACCAAGTTGCGTGTAAAAGAAAGCAAACATACCTGCTCTTCAGCACCACAGGTCCAAGTTTTGAGTCTTCAGTTGCCTTTCAGTACCCCCTTGCTCTCGTTCCTCTTTCCACTTTTCTTTTGTGTCCCTCCTTTATAAAGGAGAAAAAGAGAGAGAGCTGAGGAAGCTAGTCATTTCCACGAATGGGATGGTGCAATAAAGCTGAAATTGAAAGTAAAAGCAATTCATGCAGTTGTTACGAATTAGCAGAGGCACATCTCAATTTTGTTGTTGTTGTTGTTGTGAGACAGAGTCTCACTCTATCGCCCAGGTTGGAGTGCAGTGGTGCAATCTTGGCTCAATGCAAGCTCCTCCTCCCAGGTTCATGCCATTCTCCTGCCTCAGCCTCCCCCCAAGTAGCTGGGACTACAGGCACCCGCCACCACGCCTGGCTAATTTTTTGTTTTTAGTAAAGACAGGGTTTCACTGTGTTAGCCAGGATGGTCTTGAGTTCTTGACCTCGTGATCCACGCACCTTGGCCTCCCAAAGTGCTGAGATTACAGGCGTGAGCCACCGCGCCCGGCCCTGATCTGAGTTTGAGGATGGGTGTTGGGTGCAGGGGTGAGTAGAGGTCAGAAAAAGCCACAGATGCTGCACAGTCACACCTTAGCAAGCACAGTCCTGCCAGCTTTATTCTGTCTTCCCCACCCTGGAAGTCTTCCTGGGCTTTCTTCTTGATACCTCTCCCAGTTAGCTTTAGTTTCCTTGGCACACAAGAAAAATAGAAAACCCGTATTAGAAACAATAAACAAACCTTCAGAAACCAAGAATATTGTAAGCATTTTTCTCTTAGTGGGAATTCTTGGGTTCTTTTGTTAACAAGTAGCTTTCAATGTTTTAAATATGTTCACTCACTTGCAAACTCACAGACACAGGTATACTTCAAAGATATTGTAGATTTGGTTCAAGACCATAGCAATAAAGTAAATGTTGCAATAAAGTGAGTCACACCAAAGTTTTGGTTTTCCAGAACTTATGCTTACACTATTCTGTAGTCTAAGTTTAGTAAGTGTGCAATAGCATTATGTCTGAAAATAAAATTACGATCCTTAATTTTAAAATATTTTATTGCTGAAAAGTGCTAATGATCATCTGAGCCTTCAGCAAGTGGTGATCTTTGTGCTGGTGGAGAGTTTTGCCTCAATTCAATGGCTGCTGACTGATCAGGGTGATAGTCGCTGAAGGAAAGGGTGGCTGTTGGCAATTTCTTAACGTAAGATGACAGTGAAGTTTAATGTATTGATTGACTCTTCCTTTCGCAAAAGATTCATCTGTACCATGAGATGCTATTTGATCTCATTTTACCCAGTTGTTTCAAAACTGGAGTCAGTCCTCTCAAATCCCGTCACTGCTTTATCAATTAAGTTGATGTAATATTCTAAATCCTCTGTTGTCATTTCAACAATGTTCACAGCATCTTTGCCATAAGTAGATTCCATCTCAAGAAACCATTTCTTTGCTCATCCCTATGAAGCAACTCCTCGTCCATTCAAGTTGTCTCATGAGATTATAGCAATTCAATCACATCTTCAAGCTCCATTTCCAATTCTAGTTCTCTTGCTATTTCCACCGTATCTCCAGTTACTTCCTCTATTGATGTCTTGAACCTCTTAAAGTCACCTATGGGGACTGGAATCAACCTTTTCCCAGTTCCCATTAATGTTGATATTTTGACATCCTCCCATGAATCATGAATATTCTTAATGACATCTAGAATGGTAATTGTTTTTTCAGAAGATTTTCAAATAAATTTGCCCAGATCTGTCAGAGGAATCATTATCTGGTGTAGCCATAGCCTGACAAAATGTATTTCTTAAATAATAGGAATTGTAACTTGAAATTATTCCTTGATCCATGGGCTACAGAATGGATGTTGTGTTAGCAGATACGAAAACAATGTTGATCGCCTTGTATGTCTATCAGAGCTCTGGAATTATCAGGTGTATTGTTAATATTTTGAAAGTTTCTTTCTGAATAGTAGCTCTTAACAGTAGGCTTACAATATTCATTACACCGTGTTATACACAAATGTGCTGTCATCTGGGATTTGTTGTTTCATTTATAGAGCACAAGCAGAGTACATTTATGTATTTTTAAGAGCCCTAGATTTTTCAAAATAGTAAGTGAACATTGAATTCAACTTAAAGTTACAAACTGCATTAGCCACTAATAAGAGAGTCAGTTTGACCTTTGAAGCTTTGAAGTCAGGCATTGACTTCTCTTCTTTTAGTTATGGAAGATGGCATCTTCTTCCAATAAAAGGCTGTTTCATCTACACTGGAAATCTGTTGCTTAGGGTAACCACCTTAGTTAATTATCTTAGCTAGATCTTCTGGATAACTTGCTGCAGCTTGTGCATCAGCACTTGCTGCTTTACCTTGTACTTTTATGTTATTGGAGACAGCTTCGTTCCTTAAACCTCATGAACCAACCTCTGCTAGTTTCCAGCTTTTCCTCTGCATCTTTGTCATCTCTCTCAGCCTTCATAGAATTGAAGAAAGCAATGATCTTGCTCTGGCTTAGAGTTTGGCTTAGGAGAATGTTGTGGCTGGTTTGATCTATCAAGACCACTAAAACACTCTCTGTATTAGTAGTTAGGCTATTTCACTTTCTCATCATTCCTGTGATCATCGAAGCTGCGCTTTTAATTTCCTTCAAGAATTTTTCTTTTGCATTCGTAACTTGGCTAACTGGCACATGAGGCCTATATCAGCTTTCAGCATGCCTTCCTCAGTAAGTGTAATCATTTCTAGCTTTTAGTTTAAAGCAAGAGGTTTGTGACCTTTCCTTTCACTTGAACACAGGGGTAATTGTAGGATTATTAATTGTCCTAATTTCAATATTGTTGTATCTCAGGGAACATGGAGGCCCAAGGAGAGGGAAAGCCAGTAGGAAGAACAGTCAGAATGCACACATTTTTCAAGTTTGCTCTCTTATAGGGATACAGTTCATATAAGATACAGTATAAAGATAAAGTATCTGTAAAGTGCAGTAAAGTGTACTGTAATAAAATGAGGAATGCCTGTATGTATGTATTCTTATGTACACACACACATACACATACATGTATGTATATACACATATATGTGTAAATATAAATTTGGGGTGCACTACATTTTTGAAGATTTTACTTGAGGAAGAAAAACTCGTGAATTGGGACCCACCAAACCCAAAGAGGTTTAGTGTTTACAATGACAAAGTGTCAAAGGCAAGTATTTACAGAGCAGTTATAGAAGCAAAATAAAGAAAATGGCAGTTACAAAATTGCATTTTTAAAAAATTTACCTTGTTGGAAATTCCCTAGTCAAACAGTCATATTTTAGGTTGCTGTTTATGATTGAGTAAAAGCAGAAAACCCCCATGTCTATCCTCTTAGATCCCAGCTCAGTGCGGGAATTAAATTAATATAAGATAGAGTAACAGGAGAAAAGCATAATATGAGTTTTATATGACATGAGAGCCCTCATAAAGAAATGAAGACTCAAAGAAGCCCCTATAGTTAGTTACTTATATAGTGGATTGGACAAAGAGCAGTTAGAAATAGCTAAATTATTAATATTTGGGGAAGCTTAAAAGATAAAAGCTATTTACAATGTCTGTACAGAATTCTGTTTGTTTCAACTTCTCATCCATGGGGCTAAAGATGTTGCCTTTCCTTCTAGTATAGAGAGAATATCTTTCACACAGGAATTTCATCTTCTGCTTTTAAAAAACAGTATGAAGATCAAAACCAGCTGTTTTTTTAAGTGTCTTTGCTTTAAACTTTCAGTAGGCCAGTAAAGCATGTTTTAATGTCTTCAATGGGCTGAGTTTAAGCTTTGTTTCTAACATAAGCATTAACCAGAAATGACCTGTTATTTTTTACTTATGTTTCTAGTAGAAGCAACGTTAAGGATAGTTTTAAGGCCTGGGTGATTTTGTTTGCTCAGGGATTTTGCAGGCCCAGTCTCCATTCTAACATTATGTACATTTTGTAATAAAATAATTAGAAAATAAGGATAATTAAAGATAAAAATGACTAATCCTTAATTAATTGCATTATCTAAAGATGCTCATTAGCATTTTGCTCAAACTCTTGCACATCCCTAGCACACAGACAGTATTTTAACATAGATATCCCCCTTCTACAGAAATTAGCAAATTGGCCCAGTTTCAAAGGAATCTACTTAGTCAGAAAATAAAGTGATTGCATAGACCTGTTTGTGGAGGAAAGAAATAAATAAAGTGTGTAATAGGAAAATGATAGGTGAGGTAGGGAAATACCTGAGGAAGCTGGGCTTTGTGAGGACAGAGGGAGTTCTCCTTCTTTCCATTCTCCACTTACCCTACCATAGTCCTTATCTATGCAAACTTTTTCATAAAAGGCAAAATAACTAGGCCTATTGAGTCACATCTGTAGTTGCAGTGACTCCAAAGGCTGAGGCAGGAGGATCCTTTAAGACCTGGAGATGGAAGCTATAGTGTGCTATAATTGCACCTGTGAATAGCCACTGCACTCCAGCATGGGCAATATAGCGAGACTTTATCTTTAAAAAAAAAAAAGCATCAAATAGTAATATTTTAGGATTTGCATACCATAGGTTTCTGTCACAACTAGAGCATCCACAGACAATATCTAACAAGTGGATGTGGTTGTGTTCTGAATAAAACTTTATTTACTAAAGTAGCCATTGGGATAAATTTGGCCTATTGACCACAGTTTGCTGACCTCTGTATTAGGTAAATGTAATGCAACATGAATGGGATTACCACCTCCTCAAGTATCATTGTCTTACAAGTTGGTGGACCAGTTTCAGACTCCCAGTCTGAGTGTCTGCTTCTTAGGTGATTTGTAGTAAAAATCCTCACTGGAGCAGAGATACCAAAAAAGAATGTGCTTACTAACATCTACCTGAGTATCAGAGAAGGGAATTTCTACCTTGGTTCCTGGGCAATGCATTGATATGTCTGCTCAACTAATTTTCTATCTCCCAAAACATAGCACTCCCCATAGCTCCTCCTAGATAAGCAATAGAGAAAGAAGTGGTGATGGAACATAATCAGTGGTAATGAGGAAGAACCTGGTTTGGCTAGGGAGACACCTGCCCACTGTGAGTGAACAAGGAAGCCTAACGTGTGGATGTACATCATGATGACTAAAGCTAGTGGGTGGCAATGATGAAGGCTATAAATGCAGACTTTGCAGGGATATTTCTGCTTGCATTGGCTAGATTTGGCCTGTTCACCCCAAGCACAGATTAAGGAACAGCACAATTATCATGGATGTATCACAAGTGTATACCAAAAAGATAAGCGCTTACAGGCACTGCCATCATGTGGTACGATTTAGTAATTTATCTGGTAACATGAATGAATTTTCCTATGCAAAGTGATTTGTGGATATCAATGTAAAATTTTTAGAAATGTATTGATGTTAATACAGAATTTATAGAAATTCATAATAATTTGTTATAATACAGGCATTTTCTAATGTAAACAGTGGCTTTGATGGAGGTTCTTTAAAGATTAATTGAAATGAGAAGAGAAATGGTAAGGTCTTAAGTTTCCATGGGGATAATGTGTTTCTATTTGATTTCTCGCTCCAAGGAAAAGAGACGTGGATGTCTATAGTTCCTTTGGGAAATGATGACAGGAATAGGGAACGCAAAAGTAAGACAGGGACGACGAAAAAGCCAAACGGGTGAATTAATGAGTTGGTTACCCTTGTGGGCAACTGGAGATCAGTCCCCAAAGTGGATATTCTGGAGAGTTATATAGAGTGCATTTCCTAATTGTCTCTTTGTGGGACAATGTGGAATATTTATTCAGCAGCCCACAGTTTCCATTGGTTGAGAATTGCCCAGGGGACTTTAGCGCCTCTGAATTTCCAAGTTGTGCTTGGGCAAAACAGGCAGGCTTTCACAGCTGGGAGTAAAACCTGAGTAAGGAAAGGAGAAAGACCCTTGACAGAGGACACAGCAGCATGCTGGGACTGCCTGCCACGGCGGTACTGCTAGATGGATTTGAGAATAGAAGCAAGAGATAGAATGCAGAGACATGAGTCTTGGCAGTAACTCAGGTTGAGGATTTGGGAAATGTGGTAGACTACTCTGAATAATCTATTCAAAGAGAGATGTGATGAACACAATTTAAAATTCTGAAGAAATGTTTAATATATTTTAAAGCAATATTAAAAAGTTGACTGATTTGTAATCAATAATCTTAAAGGCCAAATTCCCAAACAAGGGGAGGAGGCCAAAGAGTGTTTCAACATCACCAGAGACTCTGATTTAGTAAGTCTCGAGTTGAGGCTGAATATGAATGTTTTTTAAAGCCTCTCCCTACCTCCAAGTGGTGCCAATTGCAGTCAGGGATGCAAAGAACTGCAGTAAATGTTCAGAGCAAGAGTAAACTAGAACTAGCAGGGCGAGCAGGTTTAGCATTGGCTAGTTTGAATAATTTCAGTGGGCTCTAGGGCAGAGGGATCGTTCTTACTTTCTGGTTCCTGGACTAGCAGTGATTAGGGCAGGTAGAAGGTGACCCAGAGTGTGGCAGCCACTCAGGAAAGTGGTTGGGGTATGGGCTCTAAATTGGTTGGCTTGCATTTTACCTGCAGGAGGATCCCTTAGTGTCTTTAAGAACTGGCTAGCCCTGGGAGGGTCAGTCTCTCTAGGGTCAGCAAAGCCCACAGATGTCAAAGCTTTAAATACAGAAACTAGAAAATGTGGTTATCACAGGGTTGCATCTTATGGATGGTCCACAAACTCAAGCCAAGAGCTTAGCACAAAACACCCAAAATAGCCAAGGCAATCTGAGAAAGAAGAACAAAGATGGAGGCATCACACTTCATGATTTCAAAA
Source organism: Chlorocebus sabaeus (assembly GCF_047675955.1). Classification (NCBI taxonomy): domain Eukaryota; kingdom Metazoa; phylum Chordata; class Mammalia; order Primates; family Cercopithecidae; genus Chlorocebus; species Chlorocebus sabaeus. The sequence continues at coordinate 47,615,018 of NC_132923.1, read as the reverse complement.
TTTATTACAAATTGACAGTAATTAAAGCAGTGTGGAACTAGCATAAAAATACACACACAGACCAATTAAACAGCATAGACAGTCAAAAAATAAACTCACACATATGCAGGCAGTTGGTCTTTGACACGAGTGTCAAGAATACACAATAGAAAAAGGATAGGTTCTTCAACAAATAGTATTGGAAAAAATGGACATCCACATGCAAAAGAAGGAAACTGGACCTGTATCTTACACCATAAAGAAAAATCAATTTGAAATGGATTAAAGGCTTAAAAGTAAAACCTAAAACTATAAAACTTCTAGAAAAAAACATAGGGGAAAATCTTCTTGACATTGGTCTTGGCAATGAGTTTTTGAATATGACACTAAAAGCACAGGAAACAAAAGCAAAAATAGAGAAGTAAGACTAGATCAAACTAAAGAACTTCTGCCAAGCAAAGAAAACAATCAACAGAATGAAAAGGCAATCTGGACTCGTGGAAATATTTGCAGACCATATATCAGATAACAGGCTAATATTCAACATATATAAGAAATTCCTACAACCCCATAGCAAAAAAACAAAAACAAAACCTAATTTTTAAAAAGTGGGCAAATAACTTGAATGGACATTTTTCTGAAGAAAATGTACTAAAGGCTAACAGGTATATATCACAGTTTTAGTCTGATGTAATCCCAGTTATCTATATCCAAAGTCTATCTATATCCAAAGTTGGATATCTATATCCAACTTTCCCAACACCGTTTGTTGAAGAGACAGACTGTCTTTTTTCTGTATGTATTCTTGACATCCTTTTAGAAGATGAGATGACTGTCTATGCCCAAATTTATTTCTGTGCTCTCTGTTCTGTTTCATTGGTCTATACCTTTGTCCTTACACTAGTATTCTATTATTTTCATTACTGTGAATTTTTAATATATTTGAAAATATACTGAATAGTGCTCAACATCACCAATAATCAGAGAAATGCAAATCAAAACCACAGTGACATAACACCTCACTCCTGTTAGGATGGCTATAATTTTAAAAGATAATAAATGTGATAAGAACGTGGAGAAGTTAGAATCCTTGTACATTGTTGATGAGAATGTCAAATGGTGTGACTGCTAGAAAACAGTATGGAGATTCCTCAAAAAATTAAAAATATAACTACCATGTGATCGGGCAATACCACTTCTATTACTTTGATTGTGGTGATTGGTGGGTGAATATGTATGTTGAAATCCATCAAATTGTATACAATAAAAATGTGCAGTTTTTAATACATCAATTACACCTCAATAAAGCTGTTTTAAAAATAAATATATGAATAATTTTGTCGGCAGCTGGTCGAGATGGGGAAATTAATAGTTGAAGTAAAAACCACACCTTGCAAAACTGTACTGTGCTTCACAAATAAACTGCACCAAATCGTAACATGCAGGACAATGATCTAAGCTTGAACTCTTATTAAAACCAGCTCATTCAGCCACATAGATTCCAGAAGAGCAACCCACCTAGTTTATAAATTCTCACCATCTCTGCCAAGATCATCCTGTGTTTAGCCCCAAATCCTGCACTTTTCTTAAATCCCCACTTTTGAGATGCCCTATGGTTCTCTAGGGTGTGCCATACTCCGTTGCTGCAAAATAAATCTAACATTTTCATCAGTGTATTTTGTTTGCTGAGTGTTTAAAATACAAACATACAATAAAATAGGTTACAAAAAATCTTATAAATTTGAACTGAAAAATAAAATTATATATATGCATATATATATATATAGAGAGAGAGAGGCCACTAAAAGATTGTTGAAGCAATAGCACCCCAATAGTTACAAGTAGAGCCAGTATCCAGATTTTTGTTTGCAAATAACTTTTACTCATTTTAAGAAACGTGAAACAAAACAATGCTCCTTGGAGAAATCTCAGGTTCCAAGAATAGGGAGAAAACACAAGGTATGGCTATGACATATTTCTGTGCCAGAAAGGAAGGGAACACTCAAAGATGAACAGGATCACATGGAAAAGGTACAGAAGCTAGTTTGCAGACGCTTCCTGCAGACAAATTCGGGACAATGTGAATATCGAAAAGAATCATGCCTATCAGTGATCAACACCACATGCTCTGAGCAAGTACCTAGCTTCAGTGATTAGGAAACATACAGGAAAGAAAAATAAGCCAAACTACACCATGAGGATATAAGAAGGTAAATCATGAGGAACGTGAGAAAACTGATCTGGATTTTTCAAAAAATAATTGAGATTTAAAAATGAATAATACTAAAAAGAAAACCTAGTTATTCTAGATCGATTCTAAACATATACAAATATAAGCCATAAACCTTGGTTTGCTCCTGACTCAAAACTATAAGTGAGTAAAATATCTCTAAAGTATTTTTAGAGACAAATGGAAAATTTAAGTATGGGCAGGTTATTAAATTATATTAAAGAGTAATTGTAAACTATTAACTTTCCTAGGTATGCTAATAGCACTGTATTTATTTAGACAAATGTTCTTATTCTTAGGAGATACATGCTAAAGCATTTAATGGTGAAGTATCATGAAGTTTGCAAATTACTTTTAAATGGCTCATCAAAAATGTGTGCAAAGAGACAGTTATGCCAAAATATTAACACGTTTTTAATCTTGATGAACATTATATGGGTATTTATTGGTCCATTCTTTCTACTTTTCTGTATGTTTAAAATGTTTCAAAGTCAAATTTTGAGAGGCAGAAAAGAACTGTTCTAGTGTGCAAAGACACTTTTGTAATGTTTATAAAAGTACTGAAAAGAGGGCTAGAGATGGTGGCTCATGCCTGTAATTCCAGCATTTTGGGAGTCCAAGGTAGGAGGGTCGCCCAGTATGGTTGCATGCAGCTGTAGTACCAGTTACTCAGGAGGCTGAGGTGGGAAGATCATTTGAATCCAGGAGTTCAAGGCTGCAGTGAGCCATGATGATGCCACCATACTCCAGCCTGGATGACACAGAAAGACCTCGACCAAAATAAATAAATAAATAAATAAGAAAATTAAACAACTGGGTACAATCAAGAGCTCTACAGTAAAAAATTGTTTGAATTCATTTGGTACATTGGTCCAGCCATTGAGTAGACTCAGCGTGTAGTCCAAATATCAACTGAATAAATTCTCTGCATGAAATAAGATTCTAATTCCTGGGGACGGAGTGGTAAAGATAGAGAAGCTCCCGGGGAGCTTACATTCTACTTAGGAGAGAGCCAAAACAAGCAAACAAATAAATGAACAAGATCATTTCAGGGAATGAGTGACTCATGGCATGAAGGAAATGACAAGCAAAAGACAAGTCTTCTCAGACTGAGAGAAGCCAGGTTGAGGTGGTGCTGTTTGAGCCGAAGCTTGAAAGACAAAAAACTAACTGGGAAAGACCTCCTAAATCTTCCTGTCCTCACAAATAGCAACTCAAGTGCAAAAGCACTAATGTGAGCATGAAAAAGGCTAGATAGTGTTAAAAAGATGATGCTAATTATGTATCGTTGCATAGAAAAATGCTTGCAATATGCTTTTTGTGAGAAGAGTGGTATAAAACCACTTCTAATCTATAGTGGGATACAATGTTTCCGAGATGTATATACATACAGAGGATGACAGAATGCAAACTTTTTTTTTTCTTTTTTTGAAACAGAGTCTCTCTCTATCACCCAGGCTGGAGGGCAGCAGCCAGATCTCAGCCGACTGCAACTTTTCCCTTCCCGATTCTAATGCCTCAGCCTCACCACAGTATGACAGACTGTTGAGATTCACAGGTGACTTTTATTGTCTCTCTTTCACCATCTGCTTTTCCTTAAGTATGTATAAATAAACATGTGTTACTGTTATAACTTTAAAAATAGTTTATGCCCAGCCCTGGAGAAAAATAAGAGGCAGCAGCTGGAGCCCACAGAAACTCTCTGGTGCCCAGGATGAAGGTCTGGACACCAGAGAAGGACCATCCTTATCCCACCTAGAAACAATCCAACAGGTGGCAGCCTTTCTCATTCCAAAGACAGCCCTCAACGCTCAATGAGGAAATTGCTTTTCCTTTCTCCCTCGACACCAAACCTTAGTACTAAGACAAGAAAAGAAGGAAAAACTACTCCTATACAAACAGCACCAGGAAAAGAGCTGAGTCTATCAAATTTACCAAAGAACTGGTAAAGCGATGACTGTGGGTCAAAGTCCTGGCTGCAGCCTGAGACGGAGGCAACTCACAAGGAGCCCATTGATGAGAGCCAGGTGATAATTCCACCAATTCCTTATTAACAATTTGGTCATCAGATTTGAGGAGCATGCCAGCTTCTCAGCAGATGTCCACATGAGGGCAGCAGAGGGATTTTAAGAGAGTTGAATTGAGCCTTACAGAACTGAAAGACTGAGAAACACAGATGTTTAGAGGGAGACAGAGACAGAGAGAGGGAGGCAGGAGGAAGCCAAAGAGAGAAAAAGAGAGGGAATTAATAAACAGCTATGTTTACATACTTCTCTTTTGCAGGACAAGACTGGATTTCCAAGACACAGCACACTGTGCTTCCAGAGGGGAAAGTTCTTGCCTGGAGAAAAAAGTTTAGAAGATGAAAATTTATAGGAAGAAATTCAGGGAGGATAAACCAAAGGTGGTAGAAGAAAGAGGTAAGGAAATCTGAATCCACCAGAACTTGCATATTACTAAGTAAAAGATGCCAACTTGACAAGGCTCGGTATATGTGATTCCAACTATATGACATTGTGGAAAGGGCAAAACCATGGAGACTCTAAAAGGATAATGATTTCCAGGAGTTGAAGGGAGGACAACATGCATAGACAGAGTACAGAGGATTATTAGGGCAGTGAAACTATTCTGGATGAGGCTATAATGGTGATTACCTGACATTACACATTTGCCCCCATAGAATGCACAACACCAAGAGTGGCCCCATGTAAACTATGAACTTTATGTGATAATGACATGTCAATGGAGGTCCATAAATTGTCACACAACTACCACTCTAGAGCAGGATGTCAATAATTGGGAAGGCCATACTTGCATGGGAGCAGTGGGTATACTGGAAATCTCTGTACCTTCTGCTCAGTATTGCTTTTAACCTAATACTATTCTAAAAATACAGTGTATTTGAAAAAAGAAAAAAAGAAAACAATTACCCAGTCTCAGATATTCCTTTATAACATGGCAAAATGGACTAACACATACACATATATTTTTATTTGTAGGCTTTTCATTGTAATATCATGGCTAACAATCATCTGGTCAATTGTTTTCATAAACACAGAAAAGCAGAGAGGAAAATAGGGATGACAAACATCTTGTCCTTAGGAAGTCTTAGCATCTATTGTAATGTGAAATCATCTATTCAAATGTTGCCCACTTTTAATTGGATTATTAGATTTTTTCCTATAGAGTTGCCTGAGCTCCTCATATTTTCTGGTTATTAATCCCATGTCAGATAGGTACTTTGCAAATATTTTCCCCAATTCTGTGGGTTGTCTTTTCACCTTGTTGATTGTTTACTGTGCTGTACAGAACCTTTTTAACTTGGTGCGATTCCATTTGTCCATTTTTGCTTTGGTTGCCTGTGCTTCAGGGATAATACTCAAGAAATTTTTGCCCAGACCTATGTCCTGGAGATATTCCCCACAGTTTTCTCTTAGATTTAAGCCTTTAAACCATTTTGACTTAATTTTTGTATGTCATGAGAGCTAAGAGTCTAGTTTCATTCCTGTGCGTATGGATATCCAGTTTTCCCAGCTCCAGTCATTGAAGACACTGTCTTTTCCCCAGTGTATGTTCTTGGCATCTTTGTTGAAAATGAGTTCACTGTAGACAAGTGGATTTGTTTCTGGGTTCTCTCTTTTGTTCCCTTGGTCTGTGTGTCTGTTTCTATAGAAATACCAAGCTATTTTGGATATTATAGCTCTGTAGCATAATCTGAAGTCAGGTAATGTGATTCCTAGAGTTTTGTTGTTTTTGCTCAGGGTAGCTTTGACTATTCTGGATCTTTTGTGGTTCCATATGAATTTTAGAATTTTTCTTTTGTCTATCTGTGAGGAATGTCATAGGTATTTTGATAGAAATGCATTGAATCTGTAGATTGTTTTGGGCATTATAGGCATTTTAACAATACTGATTCTTCCAGCCTATGAATATGGAATAGCTTTCCTTTTTGTTTGTGACCTCTTCAGGTTCTTCCACTGGTGTTGTATAGTTTTGATTATAGAGATCTTTTACTTATTTGGTTAATTCATACATATTTAATTTTATGTGCAGCTATTGTACAGGGGATTTTTTAAAATTTCTTTTTCAGATTGTTCACTGTTGTCATATAGAAATGCTACTAATTTTTGTATGTTGATTTTGTATCCTGCAACTTTACTGAATTTTTTCAGCAGTTTTAATAGTTTTATTGGTGGAATATTTAGGATTTTCCAAATATAAGATCATGTCATCTGCAAATAGGGATAATTTGACTTCTTCCTCTCCTATTTGGATACTCTTTACTTCTTCCTCTTTCCTAATTGCTCTAGCTAGGACTTCCAGTACTATGTTGAATAACAGTGGTAAAAGTGGGCATCCTCATGGTGTTCCAGTTCTTAGAGGAAGGGCTCTCACTTTTCCCCCATTCAGTATGATACTAGCTGTAGGTCTGTCATATATGGCTTTTATTATGTTGGTGTATGTTACTCCTATACTTAGTCATTTTAGGGTTTTTGTCATGAAGGGATGTTGAATTTTATCAAATGCTTTTTCAACATCAATTGAAATGATCATATGGGATTTGTCCTTCATTCTGCTGAGATAATGTATGAATTTAATTGATTTGTGTAAGTTGAACCATCATTGCATCTCTGGGATGAATTACACTTGATCATGATGAATGATCTTTTAAATATAGTGTTGAATTTGGTTTACTAGTATATTGTTGAGGATTTTTGCATCAATATTCATCACAGATATTGGCCTACGGTTTTCTTTTTTTTGGTGTGTCTTTGGTTTTGTTGTCATAGTAACACTGGCCTCATAGAATGAATTTGGACGTACTCTCTCTTCCTCCCTATTTTGGAATAGTTTGAGTAGAATTGTATTACTTCATCTAAATGTTTGGTAGAATTTAGCAGTGTAGCCATCAGGTCCCGGACTTTCCTTACCTGGGAGACTTTTTATTACGGCTTTGATGTTGTTATTGGTCTGTTCAGGTATTGGATTTCTTCATGGTTCAATCTTGATAGATTGTATGTGTCCAGGAGTTTATTAATTTCCTGTAGATTTTCCAATTTATGGGCATATATATGTTCATAGTAGCCGCTTATGATCTTTTGAGTTTCTGAGGTATCAGTTGTAATGTCTTCTTTCTCATCTATGATTTTATTTGGCTCTTCTTTTTTTTCCAAAATCTGACTAAAGTTTTGTCAATTTTTGTTACCTTTTCAAAAAGCCAATTTTTTGTTTATTTTATCTTTGTATTGTTTTCTTCATTTCAAATAGATGTGTTTCTTCTCTGATCTTTATTACTTCTTTTATTCTATCAAATTTGGGTTTGGTTTGATTTTATACTTGTTAAGATGCTTCATAATTAGATTATTTATTTGAAGTTCTTCTTGTTTGGTGTAGGCATTTATAGCTATAATTTCCCTCTTAGTACTGCTTTTGTTGTATCACGGGGGTTGTGGTATGTTGTGTTTCCACTATAATTTGTTTCAAGAAATTATTCAATTTTCTTTGTAATTTCTGCAGTGACTGACACATCATTCAGGAGCATATTGTTTAATTTTCATGTGTTTATAGATTTTAAAAAATTTATATTGGTGTTGAATTCTAGTTTTGTTTCATTTCAATCAGATAAGATTCTTGATATTATTTCAAATTTTTGAATGTTTTAAGACTTGTCACCTAACTTCAGAATGATCTAAGTGCTGAGGAAAAGAATGTGTATTCTGCTTCCTTTGGATGAAGTGTCTTGTAAGTATCTCTTATGTCCATTTGTTTTGTAGTGCACATTAAACTCAAGTGGTTCTTTGTTGAGATTCTGTCTGAAAGATCTGTCCAATGCTGAAAGTAGGTTATTGAAATCTCTAACTAATATTGTATTTAGCTGTCTCTCTCTCTTTAGCTCTAATAATATGTGCTTTATATTTCTGAGTTCTCCAGTGTTGCATGCATATATATTTACAGTCAAATCTTGTTGCCATAATTACTTATCTCTATATAATGACCTTTTTTGGTTTCTTCTTATGGTTTTTGTCTTGAAGTCTATTCTGTCTGATATGTTTAACTACCCCTGCTCTTTTTCAGTTTCCATTGGCTTGGAATATATTTTTCCATTCCATTATTTTCACTCTACATGTATGTGTATAGATGAAGTTTGTTTCTTGTAGGCAACAGATTATTGGGTCTTGTTTTTTCATCCATTCATCTACTCTATGCCTTTTGACTGTGGAGTGTAATTCATTTACATTCGATAGTATTAATGATAAATAAGAACATACCCCTACCATTTTGTTATTTGTGTTATGGTTGTTTTGTGGTCTTTTCTTTTTCCTTCTGCCTGCCTTCTTCTATTATGCAGGTAATTTTCTCTGGTGGTATGATTTAATTTCTTGCTTTTTATTTTTTGTTTCTCCATTGTGTGTTTTTCCATTTGAGGTTACTCTAAGGCTTGAAAATTCTATCTTATAACCCATCACTTGAAACTGATGACAATTTAACACTGAATTCATAGACATGCAAAATGAAAACTAATAAAAACTCTGTGCTTTAGCTTCATTCCCCTGCTTTTAAACTTTTTATTGTTTCTCTTTATGTCTTATTGTACTGTCTGTGTCTTTAAAAGTTGCTGTAGTTATTGTTTTTGATTTGTTGATCATTTCATCTTTCAACTTAAAATAAGAGTAGTTTAAACATCACAATTAGTGCTACAAATACTGTGTTTTTTCCATCTGCTTACTATTACCAGTGAATTTTGTTCTTTCAGATGATTTCTTATTGCTCATTAACATCCTTTTCTTTCAGATTGAAGAACTGCCTTTAGCATTTCTTGTAATACAGGTCTGGTTTTAATGAAATCTCTCAGCTTTTGTTTGTCTTGGAAGACAAAAATCCTTGAAGAATTTTTGAAGGATCCTTGAAATAATGTGTGAAGCATATTTTCACAGTGGCATTTTTGTGGTGTGGAAGGAGAACAGTGTAGGCTTCTGTTCTGCCATTTTGTTCCCTCATCTATGGTTTTTAAGCCTAGAGGTAACTGACTGTTCATTGGAAGACTTTGGGTTTTTTCCAATGAACTTATGTCTGCACAACCTTCAAGACTGAGGGGTCTCACAGCATAATCAGATCATGAAGCTACTCCCTGTACCAGTATACTGCTGTTATTGCATTATTTAACAAATATTAACTAAACATTATTTACTCTGTGCTGGGCATTGTGCTACATGTTAGGGAGTCAAACAAGAAAGACACTGTATCTACCTTTAGAAAGATTCTGGGTAGCTAAGAAGGAACAGAGTCAAAGCTTTTAAAGTTCCCAAATAACTTTCTGGGTCTTTTGTCATAAGCAATCAGTGTATCTAAAATCTGCTGCAAAATGTTATCGTTTACCTCTTGATCCACAGTTGACATGTGTTCTTGTCACCATTAAAATCACTAGGAGTAAAATTCAAGCAAAACAACAATCATATTCCTTAGAGTTGAGCTGCTATAGGAACCAAGTAATGCAACTTCTATATTTACTGATGTAGCTGGAATAAGACTTTTCTGCAACTGGTTACTTTTCAGAAAGACAAAGTAAGACCATATAGGAGAGCATCTTTGTTATCTTGAGGTAGAAGAGATATTTTTAATAAGACTCTTAAAAGCACACACGATAGAAGAAAATCTGTTGTATTTATTTTCGTCAAGAGACCTCCCATCCAATCTGTAAAATAGAGGTGATTTGACAAAGCTAGTTACAGCACCTAAATTGACACAATGTCTACATCTGGATATATCTACAAAATCTAACATTATACACACACACACATATACGTGATAACGTTCACAAAAAGATGAGAGAGTTGGACAGGAAATTTTAAATGCCTTCACCCAATAAGAAATAATATCTAGAACATTCAGGGGACACCAACAAATTAACAAGCAACAAACATAAAAATCAGGTTAAGCCAATAATAAGCAAAGGGTTTACATCCATATAAATTATATATATAATTTGTATATATATAAATGTGTGTGTGTATATATATATAAAATCTGTATCCATAGAATGGAAAAACCTGAAAAGTAGTAAGCACATAAACCTCAACTCTACTAGTGGTAAATAACAAAAAAAAAAAAAAAAATGACACAACTTTGTACCACTGCATGTAAAAGGAGAGTCAGAAAACACTAAATGTCAAAAAAAGATGCTGAATATGTGTTCTTCTGGTAGAAGAAGAGGCAATAGAGTCTTTCTAGAGAACAATTTGACAATACTTAAGTCATAACCCCATATACATTCCAAGTACAGGATGTACATCCCAGAGCAACCCTTTCCAATTTCTCTATGAAGACATGCAAATGCATATGCATCTGTGGCAGGGTGCATTGGAACACTCTAGAAGCCCCTCACTACAGAGTGGAAAAGTAACATGCTGGGTAGACACATCTTGAGCAATACAATAATAAGTGGAAAAAACAAGAAGCCTTAAATATATTATAAAACCTGTTTAATTAAAAAGACATACACATATAAAATAATGCTGTATATTTTAAAACAATATGCATATATCTAAAGATACATAGGGAAATACACTAGAAAGGATTTATTGAGAAGCCAGTGGAAGAAATAGGAATGAGAACTGGAAGGGAAGAAATAAGAATATTAAAATTAAATTATCATTAAACAAAACTGAAACCTTGGACAGACTAATACTGAGAAGTACAATGAACTTATCTCTACACGGTCAAGACTCTATTTTTAAAACAAAAGGTGGAGGGGAAGTGCTAGACGTTACACACTGAATTAGAAGAAAGGCCCAAGCTTTAGTAATATTAATAGCCTCATTTACCGAGACCTTGATCTGTACTAGTTATTGTAACAATAGCTTCACATATGTTATCTCCTTTAACCCTCACATACAATAACACACACACATATATAAAACCCATATTATAATTCCCATTTTACAAATGAGGAACAGAGACTCAGAGAGGTTATGTTATTTGCCTAAGGTCTACCAGCTAGTAAGTGGTATAGCTGGGATTTAAATCCAAGTCTATATGACTCTGAATCTCATAGAGTATATTTCCTGCTATCTATTCACTTTGAAGAAATAAAGTGAAGAAATAAGCGAAGCTACTGAAAATAAGTTCATTGTTTCTGACTCCATTCCACAGTCCTCTATCATTGGCCACTTTGATTACTGTGGTAGGCTGAATAATGGCCACTAAATTTGTTCACATTCTAATCTCTAAAACTTCTGAATGTTTTCTTGAATGGCAAAAGAAACTTTGCATGTATGACCCAGTCGAAGACCTTCAGATGAGGTTATTCTCCTAGGTTATCCTGTTGGGCCCAATGTAATCACAACGGTATTTATACGAAGGACTTAGGAAGAGTCAGGGAGGAGTAGGAGCTGTGATGATAGGAGAAACAGGTGGGAGTGATACCAGGAAGGAGCCATGAGCTAACGAGTTGAAAGGGGCCTCTAACAGCTGAAAACAGTAAGGAAATGAATTTTTCCCTAGAGTATTCAGACACCTTGATTTGCAGGCCCATAAGACCCATTTTGGACTTCTGACCTACCTCCAGAACTGTAAGAGATTACATTTGTGTTCTATTAAGCCACTAAATTTGTGGTAATATTTTAAGCACCGAAAGGAAACTAATACAGTTAGAAATAATTCAAACTCACTTCAAGATATTTCAAACTGTCATTGGAGTAGTAGTTATGCTTTCAACACTGTACAACAGCTAGGTAATGCCAAATCTGGAACTAGAATCATTTGGATCTCTTGGCTGCCTCAGTGCTAGGCTCTTTCTACTATCTTTTGCAGTCAACACCTGTAATCCTCTGAAGTAATAGCTACAGGGAATTTAAAATCAAGTAACGTGTAGATAGTAAAAGTGTATAATTTGTTTCCAAGGGAGCACAAGCTGGAATACCAGGCAAAGAGAACAAATAATTCCTATGGTTCTCTTACTGAGAGTAGTCCAAGATACACAAAGAAAACTTTCTGTACCTAAACACTCCTATGCCTGGCTATTTGTGATGTAAGACAATTCAGGTTTGATTCAATTGCTCCAGCAATGCTATCAGCTTATACTAAGGTGCCTTTAATACAAATCACTTCTACAGGGCAAGGACAGGTAAAAAATAATGCTATTATTGAGAGTACTGTAATATTGTGCAAAAAGTACTGGCTTGAGAACAAAATTGAGTTCGACTCCCAACTCTGCCATTTGCTCTGTCACCTAAGAAAGTCCGTTCCCCACTCTGGGTCAGGTTCCTCACCCATGGAACGACCTGCATAGTTCATTACAGCTCTCTTGTGCTAGACTAAATCAGCCTGTGCCTGCCTAAGGAAATAGTACCTTCCTAGCACAGACACTGGGCTGAAGCCAGAAAGAGGAGCCTTGACATTCACCAAGTGCCTCCGGTGAGCCATGCTCCACACTCCACTTCTGTCACTTTGGCCTATATTCAGAATACACAAGGTTGCATTATAGTACATATTTTAAAACTGAGGAGACACATACCCAGAGAGTTCAAGTAACACACTCAGATTCATGCAGCATATGTTTGTTAGTTCTGTCTGACTTGAAATGTGGTCTATGACACATTTCAAATGCGATGACAGCATCACCTACCTAAAAGCTGAATAATAGTGACTAACACTCTGGCAACACTTTTCAGGTTACCGACACTTCGACACTCACTAGTTAATTTAAACCCATCAAACCCTGTGTCAAGGCCAAGGCACATGAGAAACAGGCTCAGATAATTTTCAAAAACCTGTCCAAGGTAGCACAGGAAATGAAGGAGATGGTAGAACTTGTATCCAGGTCCCTCTGATGCCGTGCCCTTTCCACTATGCCCCAGCACCCTACTCCACCACCACTAAAGGGACCTTGGACAAATCACTTAACATCTCTAAACTCACTCCTCCCTCTACTAGAAGCTCTCAATTATAATACTTGCCTCTGAAGTCATACTGATGATTAGAGAAGCTCTAGGAAGTATATTGCAAGTGTTTATAAACATACAAATGACAAGAATGTTTCAACTTCTCTTCAGCAATGACCATCTGTGTCATGCAATTTAGCTCCTTTGTTAAAAGTTTAAACAGAACTATCAAAATAAATTGGGGACTAAATACCTCTATTAAATACAGTTTTACAATGCCTGGCACAGGATTAGGGCTCAATAAACATGTGTTTTCTATTGTTTGTAAGAAAAGAGCTTTTATGAATAGCTGTCCAGAAAGATGACCTTAGCAAGTTCTGATCATGGATAATGGCATCTAGAACAATAGCCAATCCATCATCTGCTTTGAAACCACAATACCACATGCCTGCATTTCTGTGCTAGGAAAGAATCCTTTTGTCCTGAATGATGTTCAGGATGATATTAAAGCTGCTGTGTGAAGGATAAACCCAGACCAAATAAACAGAAACATTGTTGTGTTAGGACAGGTCATACAAAACAGTTTCCCTGGTGATATCCCCTGTGATAATGGTAAATAAAAATACGTGATTAGTAGGCATATCGTCCGCCACAAAGAAGGAGCAGTGTGCCACAGCAAACCAGTGATACCAATAAGTTCCCACTACCTGAATTTACCCAACATATGGTGTCATATGAAATATAACTTGCTTTTTAAGTGAGATTGACTTGGTTTTTGTAAATCATTACATTATCCTTCATAGCAATTGGATTACATTTTTTATAAGTAAAAAGTCAAGTTCTTTTGCTTTATCTAGAGCAATGTATGTGTAGTATGTGGAAGGAGAAGAAGAGGGGAGGAAAAGACAAGTAGGAGAGGAAAAAGATAAGCAGGATAAATAAAGGGAGATGGAGTCATTTCACAATGCTAAATGTTATAATACAAGTGAAAGACAAAATATTTCTAACTTCGTTTGTATATTATAACAGAACATCAAAATATATTCTCAACAAATTTCACAGGGCTGAAATTATATAGAGTGTATCTTTGGCCACAATAAATTAAGCTAGATATCAGTAATGAAACATTTTGAGGGATATATTAGAATACAAATGGATATATTCTTCTTTAATTTATGCAACAATCTCTACATTTATTTTTTGTTCTCTAAAATGCAGGATATATTGCTGTTCAATTAAAAAAAAATCCAGCATGGCACTTTCACAACAAGTGCAATTCTCTGCTTTATAGGAACACATTCTGAGACTCAGGGTTAAAGCTCCATTTGTTTGACATTAATAACCTCCCACTCTGTCTCAGGTTAGTTCTTGTTGGCTACAAGCCAGACTTATATTTTAGAATAATAGTGGAAGAAATCTTTGTACTGTGGTTATCAATTGGAGAAGAGGGAAAAAAAAGGTTTTTTAATGTGATTTTCCATATGCCAACATAAGAGATTATGAGTAGAACTAATGCTATAGTCAAAATAGTTTCTCTACCTGACATACTATTGTGTCAGCTTCCTAGAATTGAAATAATTTTATTTTCAAGATCTTATTAATAACCAGTCAAAACAGTGCCTTTAAAATTTTTTTCTTTTATGATAGACTTATCTCTTGTCATTTTTTTCAAAACTAGTATGGCAGTTCACTTTGATTATGAATTAATAATCTATGTATTTAAAATAAACCATGATCAATCATAGACAGTTGCTAAAGAATCGAAGACGGTGCATTTTGGCAAAATAAAGACATTGCCAAAATGTTGTAATTAAAAACTTTGAAATATGTAGGGTCATTTCAACTTATTCAGGGAAATAGGAATAATTTAAATTCATATATATCTCCAAAGTTGATTTTTCTATCAAGACTTCATTATGCATTGATTGTAGAGTTGGAAAACATGAGCTCAAGTCCTAGCTCCTAACCACGCACTAATTATATACTTAAACTGAGCATACTCCATTACTACTCACATGGGTATAATGATAATACCTCAGTGTTTCATTTCTATCAAACTCTGTCATGACTAGGAAAATGTTTTATAAATTATAAATATAAATTAATGCTGAATACTAATAAAAATAAAACAGATTTGCTTGTTCAAATTCTAATAGAAGTTATTGGCCTTAGAAGACAAAGAGAATATTCACATTGTTTTTCCCTGTTCTGTTACCATGTTGAGAAAGCAAAGAATACTTAAAATGCTTAGTAAATGAAAGGCATTATTTCACCTGAGATAACTGAATCTGTGAAATAAAAAGGAGCTTTAAAAATTATCTCCAGATTATTTCTCACTGTAACTCTAGAGGAAATATGTTAATACAGTTCAATAAAAAATTATGAATACCCTACCACATGGAGTTGATAGATACTGTTATGTGTTAGAGAGACTAGAAAGATGAGTAAGGTAAAATTTCTTCTTTCAAGAGCAAACAGTGATAAATATCCTAGTTATTCATTATCAGTTGGGGTAGTTGGCTGCAAAATTATTTACTCTTGTATCTCTCTCTCTCTCTCTCTCTCTCTCTCTCTCTCTCTCTCTCTCTCATTCTTTCTCCTTCTCTATCTCTCCTTCAGTCTGTCTTGCTAGGTATCTGCATACATTTAAATCTATGCGTGTGTACATGGGCAATTGAGCATATGTTCATATATGTCGTTGTTTCAGAAATATAATAAGAAAGACAAACTTAGTTTTGTAATCTGTAGTGTGAAAATTACCAAAAATTGTCCAATGTATATTGATGCTAATCAGATAAAAGTTGAAATGTCAGATTCCACAATGCCAACACATATTAAGAGGATGAACCAATTCCTTTGTAGGAGTGAGGGGATTCACTGAAGAGATATTTTGCAAATCCAAATACATAATCAGGACCTGATGTATTCAAAGCTGAACATCAGTTCCCACAAAGGCCTGTCCATTTATGGTATTGCCTTCCTTCTATTGTAGTGCCCTTTGGGATTCTAACAAAAGGCCTGTGAGCTATTAGGACCCTCAACCCTTGACAGATCCTGAACCCCAATTTTGTCCATTAACCGTGAAATCTGTTTACGTCCTTACTCAGCCTCTCAGTTCCTCACTTGTCTCTCCTGGAATTGGCAACTCTCCCTAAGAAAAAAGCAGCTCCAGTTTCCTGATTTAACTCTCTGGGTTTCTCACAGTATTTGTTCACGTAATTTTTCTCTACCTTCTTAGTGCTTTGATGCTGTGCGACTTACGTTTGCATATTTTCCACCTTTTTAAAGTTGTCCTCTTTGTCTGCCATTGTGAGAAGATAAGTGTGCTTTACTCTTATTGAATATCCAAAATATGCTATGCTCTGTATAAAGCGATACATTTTTAGCTAAATATGTAATTCTGATTTTGAATAAGGGAAGGCTATTGAACAAATTAATGAAGTTTGGGGGCTTCCCATTTTATTTATCTCGAAAATGTTATATTTACTTAACTGAAGGCCTCTGCTATGCTAATAACACTCTGTAAATAAATGTATTTTAGTTTTACAGGTATGTTTGAATTATTTTCATATTTGTAGTTCAAGGCTTGACACAAATGTTATTTTCTTCATGAGCTTTTTTTATATCTCCAGGAAAAATAGTTGTTTCCACTTTAGGATCTCCATATTAATTTTACAGAAGTAAAATCACCCTTATTTATATTACTTACCTATTCTGTTATCTGTATGTTTTTAAATTTCTACTATACAATTTAAGCTTTTGGAAAGAAATTGTGTCTTACCAAAATGTAAACAATCCAAGATATGTAACATAATCTTTTGCATATAATAGGAGCTTAATATATATCTGGAAAATAAATAGGTGGATAAATGAATAAATAAGGATGCTGGGGTGCAGCGAGAGAAATGTTGATTGGAACAACAAGAGGTAGATTTATTGTCATCTCTGCCTTTGGGAAAGTGTTTTAAATGTTTTCTCAGTGCCTTCATTTCTAAAATTAAAATAAATGACTACCTCAAGGAGTTTTGAGACTTAATTGGCATAATTGATCTTAATGCTCTTTGTAAAACAATATACAAATGTAAGGTAGTCATTTATGTAAAAAACACTTTGGTGTTGGGAATGAGGAATATATGCCTGTAGAAGCATAAAATATCTTGAGAAGGATACACAAGAAACTATAGGGAGAGAAACTGGGTGGTGTGGAGACAGCTTAGAAATATGACTTTTACATTACACAAATTTGAATTTTGAACCACATGCACATATTAACAACTAAAAATAAAACAAATTAGAATCTAAGAAAAATATAGTGTATTAATATTTCATTTGCATCAGAGATCTTGATTCAGCAAAATCTGATTCAAATCTGATTGCTGCTTGTAATGATCAAGATTGAGAGAATTATCTAAACAACTAATTTGACAGGCAACAATTTATGCAGTTTGTGAATTAACTACTTTGCTGTTCTTTACTTTTTAGAAAGCTCTTTACTTTTAACGTTTGTTCTCTATCTCAGAGCCTACAGCATATATTGATTATTTCATAAATTTATTATATTGTTTAGGTTTGTTAGATTATAACAAACCTATACATAATCAAACAAGCCTATAATCTAAAAAACCTAAACATAACTATATTTGGAAGGATCAAAAAGCTAAAGGTTTTGTGGAATGTGAGGTTCCTTGTCACTTGATAGAATCTCAAAATATTAATTGATAGACCGCTAGAAAGACTAATAAAGAAGAATGGAGAAAAGAATCAAATAGGTGCAATAAAAAAAGATAAAGGGGATATCACCATCAATCCCACAGAAATACAAACTACCATCAGAGAATACTATAAACACCTCTATGCAAATAAACTAGAAATTCTAGAAGAAATGGATAAATTCCTGGACACATACACCCTCCCAAGACTAAACCAGGAAGAAGTTGAATCCTTGAATAGACCAATAACAGGCTCTGAAATTGAGGCAATAATTAATAGCCTACAAACTAAAAAAAGGTCAGGACCAGATGGATTCACAGCCGAATTCTACCAGAGGTACAAGGAGGAGCTGGTACCATTCCTTCTGAAACTATGCCGATCAATAGAAAAAGAGAGAATCCTCCCTAACTCATTTTATGAGACCAGCCTCATCCTGATACCAAAGCCTGGCAGAGACACAACAAAAAAAGAGAATTTTAGACCAATATCCCTGATGAACATCGATGCAAAAATCCTCAATAAAATACTGGCAAACCGAATCCAGCAGCACATCAAAAAGCTTATCCACTGTGATCAAGTGGGCTTCATCCCTGGGATGCAAGGCTGGTTTAACATACGCAAATCAATAAACATAATCCATCATATAAACAGAACCAAAGACAAAAACCACATGATTATCTCAATAGATGCAGAAAAGGCCTTTGAAAAAATTCAACTGCCCTTCATGCTAAAAACTCTCAGTAAACTAGATATTGATGGAATGTATCTCAAAATAATAAGAGCTATTTATGACAAACCCACAGCCAATATCATACTGCATGGGTGAAAACTGGAAGCATTCCCTTTGAAAACTGGCACAAGACAAGGATGCCCTCTCTCACCACTCCTATTGAACATAGTGTTGGAAGTTATGGCCAGGACAATCAGGCAGGAGAAAGAAATAAAGGGTATTCGATTAGGAAAAGAAGCAGTCAAATTGTCCCTGTTTGCAGATGACATGATTGTATATTTAGAAAACCCCATCGTCTCAGCCCAAAATGTCCTTAAACTGATAAGCAACTTCAGCAAAGTCTCAGGATATAACTCAACATGCAAAAATCACAAGCATTCTTATACACCAATAATAGACAAACAGAGAGCCAAATCATGAGTGAACTCCCATTCACAATTCCTTCAAAGAGAATAAAATACCTAGGAATCCAACTTACAAAGGATGTGAAGGACCTCTTCAGGAAGAACTACAAACCACTGCTCAATGAAGTAACAGAGGACACAAACAAATGGAAGAACATTCCATGCTCATGGATAGGAAGAATCAATATCATGAAAATGGACATACTGCCCAAGGTAATTCATAGATTCAATGCCATCCCCATCAAGCTACCAATGACTTTCTTTACAGAATTGGAAAAAACTACTTTAAAGTTCTTATGGAACCAAAAAAGAGCCCATATTGCCAAGACAATCCTGAGCCAAAAGAACAAAGCTGGAGGCATCATGCTCCGTGACTTTAAACTATACTACAAGGCTACAGTAACCAAAACAGCATGGTACTAATATCCAGAATCTACAAAGAACTTAAATTTACAAGAAAAAAAACCATCAAAAAGTGGGCAAAGGATATGAACAGACACTTCTCAAAAGAAGACATTTATGCAGCCAACAGACACATGAAAAAATGCTCATCATCACTGGTCATCAGAGAAATGCAAATCAAAACCACAATGAGATACCATCTCACAACCAGTTAGAATGGCCATCATTAAAAAATCAGGAAACAACAGGTGCTGGAGAGGATGTGGAGAAATAGGAACACTTTTACACTGTTGGTGGGACTGTAAACTAGTTCAACCATTGTGGAAGACAGTGTGACAATTCCTCAAGGATCTAGAACTAGAAATACCACTTCACCCAGCCATCCCATTACTGGGTATATACCCAAAGGATTATAAATCATGCTGCTGTAAAGACACATGCACACGTCTGTTTATCGTGGCACTGTTCACAATAGCAAAGACTTGAAACCAACCCAAATGTCCATCAATGATAGGCTGGATTAAGAAAATGTGGCACATATACACTGTGGAATACTATGCAGCCATAAAAAGGATGAGTTCATGTCCTTTGTAGGGACATGGATGAATCTGGAAACCATCATTCTGAGCAAACTATCGCAAGGACAAAAAAACCAAACACCGCATGTTCTCACTCATAGGTAGAAACTGAACAGTGAGAACACTTGGACACAGGGTGGGGAACATCACACACTGGGGCCTGTCATGGGGTGGGGGCAGGGTGGAGGGATAGCATTAGGAGATATACCTAATGTAAATGATGAGTTAATGGGTGCAGCACACCAACATGACACATGTATACATATGTAACAAGCCTTCACATTGTACACATGTACCCTAGAACTTAAAGTATTTTTTAAAAAAAGCAGTCTACACACCGAGCCTTGGGGCATTAAGAGATTGAAGAGATAAAGAGGTACCAATAAAAAAAAAAAAAAAAGACTAAAAAGTGGCCAGTGAGTTACCAAGATAACCTAGAGAGTTTTTCTATGGAAAACAGAATGATCAAGGGTTGATGATATATAAAGATGGAGATTAATAAATGATCACTGAAGATCACTGATGATCTTATTGAATGATCATTGGAGATCATTGATGACCTGAACAGTAGCAATTTTCATGGAGTTTGGGGGAAGCAGGCAGGGAAATCAGACTGGAGTAGGTTTTTGAAACAATGTAATGAATGTAATTGAAGACAATGTAATAGGCAACTAGTTGAAGAATTTCTGTTGTAAAGGGAAGTAGAAAAAATGGAGTGGTACAGCTAATTAACACAGCAATTTGGCAGCATTTAAGAAATTTGAAGTGCTTTTACTTACAAGAAACTCTTTATTCTTCTAGGGTGTACTTACAGAAACTCTCGTACAAGTACACAAAGACATTCATTGCAGCATTGTTTATGAAAATGAAATATTGTCATAAACCAAAATAGTAATCAACAACAACAACAAATATTTCCTGAATACCCTGCTACAAATAGATTTTTCCTAGGGCAGGAAAGTGTGGACAACTGCAACTCCTCATGTATCGTTGGTGAGGAAAATGTCCTCATTGGTTGACCTGGCAGCATTGACAGGAATACCTGTGACTTAATAAGAGCAGATGGGACTCTCACACACGCTAGTCAACCATCACCTCTAAGGATAAATGGAGTCCCATGAGGCAGACAGACAGCTTTCATTTCCAGAATTTCTGCACAGGTCTTTTGAATAAACTTTTAGTGCATTTAAAAGATCTCTTAATATTCAGGACTCTTCTTAGACTTTGGTTTTGTCTACATTCTGGCCATTTCCAATTTCACCAGATGACCATGGAAGGGAGGCTGGAATCTGGAATGCAGCCTAGGGAAATACTGCTCACTTAAGTAGCTGTTGTTGAACTTTAGTGGAGGAGAAGGTAAAAACGAATGCCCGGTATCAGGATAGAGGTTGGCTCTGGAGTTCATTTATTCATCTCTTCCCCAGGTTGGGAGGAATAAAAAAAATTAACCTCACTCTGTCTCCAGCTATTGTAAAAGAAATTCTGACTTTTGTTTGGCTTTCCTTATTCTCCTCAAACTCTCTAAATTTATTTATGATGTTTTAAACTAGGCAAACTGAAAAAGAATTTGAATGAATCATTTTCTATTTACGATTTGTTTAGATATCCCAGTTTCTTAATCATATCTCTTGAAAGACTCAGGATTTTTATCATAACACTTTAAAATCCCATATATTACCCTTGAGGGGTAAATGGGATGTTTGCCCAGAACTCTGCAATTTCTAAATTTAAACAGCAGAAACAAATCACTACTGGCAGTATATTAACAAAAGATTTATAGTCACCACTAAGCTGCAAGCAATAAGAAGTTGCTATTTAGCTTCAGTTTGATGAAAAAACTGAATAAGTCATTACATATTCATGGCTTTTTCTTCTGTAGTTCAGTGTAAAATATAGTATGAACCCATTTTCTAGGTGTTTCAGTTACCTACAGCTTATGGGTTTTGGTGCTTTATTACACAGCAATCGGTAACAGCTCAGGTGGGATGGCTTTTCTTTGCTCCATATGGTATTGGCTGGGGTGATTCAACTGAAACTGGAAGAGCCACAACTTCACTTACATGTCTGGTGCTTCTTCTGAGGTGACTGGATCATCTGAAATTTGGCCAAGCTTCCCTCTTGTCTTTCAGAGTCTCTCTTCTAATACAGTACTTCTTTTTATACACTTGGCATCTGTCTGTATCCCTTGCTCTCTCTCTATCCATCCATCCATCCATCCATCCATCAACGTGGCTGCTCTTTCTAACGTGGTAATTGAACTTCTTAGTATGGCTGTTGCCTTCCAAGAGAGCAACAACAGGAACTTCCGTGTTTCTTAAGACGGAGGCCGGGACTGTCACAGTCATTTCTGACACATACTCTTTGCCAAAGCAAATCACAAGGACAATCCAGATTCAAAGGGAGTAGTAGTAGATTCCATCTCTTCAGGAAGAAATGGCATGGATATCCAGAGATGAGAGGATGGTGCCCATCTTTGGAACAATTAACTATATCAAGACAGCAAGGCAGCAAGATGAGCCCACGAAAATATCTCTGCTTTTTTGTTTTTGTTTGTTTATTTGTTTGTTTGTTTGAGACGGAGTCTCGCTCTGTCGCCCAGGCTGGAGTTCAGGGACGCGATCTCGGCTCACTGCAAGCTCCACCTCCCGGGTTCACGTCATTCTCCTGCCTCAGCCTCCCAAGTACCTGAGACTACAGGCGCCCACCACCGCGCCTGGCTAATTTTTTTGTATGTTTTTAGTAGAGACGGGGTTTCACCGTGTTAGCCAGGATGGTCTCAATCTCCTGATCTTGTGATCCACCCACCTCGGCCTCCCAAAGTGCTAGGATTACAGGCGTGAGCCACCGCGCCTGGCCGAAAATATCCCTTTAATGAAACCTCTCACTCCTTCAAAGGAATTGGTTCATCCTCTTACAATGTGTTGTGTTGTGTAATCTGACCTTTTAACTTTTATCTGATTAGCATCAATATACATGGAAGGTGTTTTGTAATTTTCACATTACAGATTAGAAGTCTAAGTTTGCCTTTCTTATTACATTTCTGAAACAACTACATATACTTTCATAAACACCACACATGCAGAGACACAAACATATAACCCTAACTTTATCACATACTTGTTGTGTGGCTTTGGGGAAGCTACTGAATCCCTATGATTCTGCTTCCTCATCTGTAATTGGATTGATAGAAATATCTATTTTAGAGCATTGTTCTGAAGCCTAAATGAGATGGGTAGTATAAGATATATTAGCCTTTATTTATTAGAAACTATTATTATATCTTCCCTGATAATTTCAAGCACATTTATAAAATAATGGTTATTTTAACTCTATTTTCCCAGGCTACCCATAGTTTGAGCGACCAAGTTGATGGTGATGCCCTTTACTGAAGAAGAATGACACAGAAGTATGTAATTTTGTAAGTAAGAAATTATTTTAGAGGCTATTAAGGGTATATAAATATATACTCAATTGTCCATGTACACATGCATAGATTTAAATGTATGCAGACACCTTGCAAGACTCCTACTTCTTTCTGTGTCCAATTCTTTGATTTACACCTGTTATTTCAGCTTCCTATAAAAGACCTCCCATAGATAGAGTTATTCATTGTATCTTTTCTAAGCTGCTCAGACACTGAGCTCTTACAATGATCCCTACTCTCATATCAAGTTTTGCTTTCTCTACTGAATTATTAACTAGCCAACATGCATGAGTCTTAAAACTCTCCCTGGCCACCACATCTTATGAGTGCCACCCCATTTTTTTTAACCTCTCTTTGACACAAAAGTAGATTGTATCAATATTCTTTTCTCACTTCTTCTCTCCCCATCTCTCTTTTCAGTCAATTCCTCTGTGGTTTTAAACCTCAGCATTCCACTGAACTGCTTTTGTTAAATTTACCAGTATAGTCTATATTATCTGACTCACCAGCTGGTTCTTTGTAACTGTTTTGGTCTGCTGCTGGGCATCATTTCTCATGGTTGACTTATCCCTGCTCCTCTAAATACTTTCCTCTTTTGTGTTCTGTGGCAACACACTCTTCTAGGTTTCTTCCTCTGTATCTAGTTCCCTTCAGTGTCTTCATCAGCCTCCAATTTTTCTTCCAGTTATCTGAATGGTAGGCCCTCCAGGCCTCGGACCTGAGATCTTTCGTTTTCTCTGTGTATACCCTCTTCTAAAGTAGTCTTATCCAATCCCAGGTCTTTAAGTGCTGCCCCTACTCTGATACCTCTGAAATTAATACTTCCTGCTTCAGTTACTCTTCTGAAATTCAGACTCATATATCAACCACTTCATTTCTCCTTTTTGTAAGTTGTCACCTTAAAGTTATCATTTTCACATTAGAAGTCTTGATCAATCCCATCTTCTAAATCCAAATGAAAACAATCAAAACAACCCAAAAATAAACACACACTCTGCTTTCTCACCTCTTTTCTACTACATATACCACCATATACCACTACTACATATACCACCAACCTCGTAGTATCAAGCTCCAAACCTTACATCCTTCACTTATTCTCCCACATATAATCCATTGCATCAGTCCTCTTACTCTATTTAAAAAGTTATTTTATTTTTAACTTTTATGTTAGGTAGATATATATATATATGTATATATATGAGGAATAACAATATATCTCATATACACATGAGATTTATCTATCTATATATGAGATCATATATATATGAGATAATTTGAAGTAGGCATACAATGTGTAATAATCACAATCACATCAGAGTAAATGGGGTTTCCATCACCTCAAGCATGCATCATATCTTTGTATTATGAACAATCCAGCTGCAATCCCTCAGTAATTCTGAAATGTACAATAAATTATAGTTCACTCCAGTCATCCTGTTGTGCTATTAAATACTAGATCTTATTCATGATATCTAATTATATTTTTGTACCTATTAACCATCCACATTACCCCCTGCACCATCCCTGCCACTACCCTTCTCAGGCTCTGGTAACCATCATTCTACTCCCTGTGTTCATGAGTTTGTTTTAATTTTTAGCACCCACAAATGAATGAGAACATGCGAAGTTTGGCTTTCTGTGCCTGACTTATTTCACGTAATGTCCTTCAGTTCCATCCATGTTGTTGTGAAAAACAGGATCTCATCTTTTAAAGGCAGAATAGTACTCTGTTATTGTATATATATATCATACTTTCTTTATCCATTCATCTATTGATGAACACTTAGGTTGATTCCAAATCTTGGCTATTGTGAACAGTGCTGCAACAAACATGGGGGTGTGATATCTCTTCAACGTATTGATTTCCTTTCTTTTGGATATATACCTAGCAGTGGGATTGCTGGATCATATGGTAGTTCTATTTTTAGTTTTTTGAGGAATCTCTATATTGTTCTCCACAGTGACTGTACTAATTTACATTCCCACTAACAGTGTGTGAGATTTTTCCTTTTCCTTTCTCTACATCCTCATCAGTATTTGTCATTGCCTGTCTATTGGATGAAAACCATTTCAATGAGGTGAAATGATATCTCATTGTAGTTTTGATTTGCATTACTTTGTGAAAATTATCACTGTTTGCCATTGGTTTGTCTCCTTTTGATAAATGTCTATTCAGGTCTTTTGCACATTTTAAAATTACTAGCTTTTTTCCAATTGAATTGTTTGGGCTCCTTATATACTCTGGTTATTAATCCCTTGTCAGATGAGTAGTTTGCAAATATTTTCCCCATTTTGTGGGTTGCCTCTTCACTTTGTCATTGATTTATGTTGCTGTGAAGAAAGATTTTGACTTGATATAATCCCATTTACCAGTTTGTGCTTTGGTTGCTTGTGCTTGTGGGGTATTACTCAAAAAATTTTTGCCTAGACCAATGTCCTGAAGAGTTTCTCCA
Organism: Chlorocebus sabaeus; assembly: GCF_047675955.1. Taxonomy (NCBI): domain Eukaryota; kingdom Metazoa; phylum Chordata; class Mammalia; order Primates; family Cercopithecidae; genus Chlorocebus; species Chlorocebus sabaeus. The sequence goes on along the minus strand of NC_132923.1, from coordinate 47,589,225 downwards.
ATGTTTTCTTGTAGTCGTTCTAACGTTTGATGTCTTAGATGTAAGTCTTTAATCCATATTAATTTGACTTTTGTATATGACAAGAGATAGTGATACTTTCATTCTTCTGCATATGGATATCCAGTTTTCCCTGCACCATTTATTGAAGAGACAGTCCTTTTCCCAATGTATGTTCTTGGCACCTATGTCAAAAATGAGTGTGCTTAGGTATATTGATTTGTTTCTGGTTTCTCTATTCTACTCCATTGGTCTACATGTCTGTTTTTTATGCCAGTACCATGCTGTTTTAATTACTATAGCTCTGTAGTATAATTTGAAATCAGGTAATGTGAGTTCTTCTGTTTTGTTGGTTTTGCTTAGGATAGCTTTGGCTATCCTGGGTATTTTGTGCTTCCATATAAATTTTAGGATTGTTTTTTCTATTTCTGTCAAGAATGTTATTGGTATTTTGATAAGGATTGCATAGAATCTGTAGATTCTTTTGGGTAGTAGAGTTATTTTAACAATATTGATTATTCCGATCAATGAACATGGGATATATTTCCATTATTTTCTCATGTTTTCAATTTTTTGCATTAATGTTATGCAGTTTTCATTGTAGAGAACTTTCACTTCTTTGGTTAAGTGAATTTCTAGGTATTTGATTTTATTTGTAGCCATTGTAAATGGGTTTACTTTCTTGATTTCTTTTCAGTTTGTTCACCGTTGGCATATAGAAATGCTACTGATTTTTGTAGGTTGATTTTATATCCTGCAACTTTACTAAATTTGTTTAGAAATTCTAATAGTTTTTTGGTGGAGTCTTTAGGCTTTTCCAAATATAAGATCATATCATCTACAAACAAGAATAAACTGACTTCTTCCTTTCCAATTTGGATACATTTTATTTCTTTCTCTTCTCTGATTGCTCCAGCTAGGACTTTCAGTACATGTTGAGTAACAGTGGTGAAATTGGGCCTCCTTGTTGTATTCCAGATATTAAAGTCTTTCAGGTTTCCCCATTCAGTATGATACTAGTTATGGTTCTGTGGTATATGGCTTTCACTCTGTTAAGGGATGTTCCTTCTATCTCCATATTTTTGAGGGTTTTTATAATGAAGAGATGTTGAATTTTATCAAATGGTTTCTCAGAGGCAATGGAAATGATCATATGATTTTTGTCCTTAATTCTTTTGACATGATATATCATATTGATTTGCATATGTGGATCCATCCTTGCATCCCTGGGATGAACTTGGTCATGATGAATGATCTTTTAAATTTGATGTTGAATTTGCTTTGCTGGTATTTTGTTGAGGATATTTGCATCAGTATTCACCAGAGATATTAGCCTGTAGTTTTCTTTCTTTTCTTTCTTTCTTTTTTTTTTTTTTTTTTTTTTTTTTTTTATGTTTGTTTGCTTTTGGCATCAGGGTAATACTGGCCTTGTAGAATAAGTTTCATAGTATTCCCTCTCCTTTGGGAATAGTTTGAGTTGGATCAATATTCTTTTTTAAATGTCTAGTAGAGTTCAGCATTGAGACCATTGGGTCTTGGGCTTTTCTTTGCTGGGAGACTTTTTATTATGACTTTGATGTCATTAGTTTTTATTGCTTTATTTAGTTTTCAGATTTCTTCATGGTTCAATCTTGGTAGGTTGTATATGTCTAGGAATTTATCCACTTAGGTTTTCCAATTTGTGGACATATAGTTGTTCATAATAGTCCAATGATTCTTTACATTTCTGCAGTATAAGTTGTAATGCATCCTTTTTCATCTCTGATTTTATGTATTTGGGTCTTCTCTCTTTATCAGTTAGTCTGGCTAAAAGTTTGCCAGTTTTCATTATCTTTTCAAAAAACCAACTTTCCTTTTTGATGATATTTAGTATTGCTTTTTCTCATTTCAATTTCTTCTTTTTTCCTCCTCAGATCATTATTATGTCTTTTCTTCTACTAATTTTAGATTTATTTTCCTCTTGCTTTTCTAGTTCCTTAAGATGCGTTATTAGATTATTTGAAGTATTGCTCCCTTTTTGTTGTAGGTGCTTATTGCTATAAACTTTCCTCCTAGTACCACTTTTGCTTATCCCAGAAGTTTTGATATGTTCCATTTGCATTTGTTTCAGGAATTCTTAAATTTGATTCTTCTATTTTGACCCACTGGTCATTCAGGAGCAAATTGATTAATTTCCAAATGTTTGTGTTCTTTTTAAGTTTTCTCTTATTCTTGATTTCCAGTTTTATTCCATTGTGGTCAGAGAAGATACTTGATATGTGTCAAGTATGATATTTACCTTTTTTGTGTTTTTTAGACTGATTTTGTGGCTTAATGTACAGTCTATACTTGAGGATGATCTATTTCCTGAGGAGAAGAATGTGTATTTTGCAACCCTTGGATGAAATAATCTGTAAATACCTATTAGGTCTTTTGGTCTATAGTATAGATTAGGTCTGATATTTTCTTTGTAATTTTTGTTGGGCTGATCTATCCAATGCTGAAGGTGAGGTGTTGAAGTCTCCAGCTATTATTATGCTGGGATCTGTCTCTCTTTTTTGAACTAATAATATTTGCTTTATATATCTAGATGCTCCAGTATTGGGTTCATATGTATTTACAATTGTTATATCCTCTTGCTATATTAATCCCTGTTACTCATCACATAGTGAAATTCTTTGTCTTTTTTATAGTTTTTATCTTGAAATTCTTTTTATCTGATATAAGTATAGCTGCTCCTGCTCTTTTTTTTGGTTTCCATTGACATGGAATGTCTTTTTCCTTCTTCTTATTTTCAGTTTGTGTATGTCTTTATAGGTGAAGTGTGTTTCTTGTAGACAAAAGATCATTGCATTTAGTTTTTTTAATCCATTCAGTCTCTCTGTGTCTTTTGATTGAAGAGTATAATCCATTTGCATTCAATGTTATTGTTGCTAAACAAAAACTTAACTCCTGCCATTTCATTTTGTTTTCTGGTTGTTTGTGGTCTTCTCTTTCTTCTCTTCTTCCTTCATGTCTTTCTTTTTGTGAAAGTGATTTTCTTGTTGGTAAGTTTTAAGTTCTTGCTCTATATATTTTTTTGTGTATCTGTTGTAGGTTTTTTGATTTGTGGTTACCACAAGGCTTGCAACTAATATCTTATAACTCATTATTTTACACTGATGACAATTAAACTCTAATTGCTACAATCTACAAAAATACTGACAAGCAAAGAGAAAACTAATAACATTCAACACTTTAACTTCATCCTCTCTGCTTTTCAACTATTTGTTGTTTCTGTTTATATCTTATTATACTGTCTATGTCTTAAAAAGTTGTTGTGGTTATTATTTTAGATAAATTTGTCTTTTAATCTTCCTAGGCAAGGTATGAGTAGTTTACATACCACAATTACAGTGTCATATTATTTTATATTTGTCTGTATACTCACTGTTATGAATGAATTTTATGTACTCAGATGATTTTTTTTTTCTCATTAACATGCTTTCCTTTCAGATTGAAGTACTCTCTTTAGCATTTCTTTTAGGGCAGGTCTTATATTGATGAAATACCTCAGCTTTTGTTTGTTGGAAAAGTCTTTACTTTTCCTTTATGTTTGAAGGATATTTTCACTGGTATGATTTTCTAGGATAAAAGATTTTTTCTTTAACAGTTTAAATGTATTATACCACTTACTCCTGGCTAGTAAGCTTTCCACTGAGTAATCTGTGCTAGACATATTGAAGCTCTTTTATATTTTTTTTTCTTTTCTCTTGTGGCTTTTAGTATCCTCTATTTATCCTTGACCTTTGGGAGTTTGATTATTAAACATATTGAGGTAGTCTTATTTGTGTTAAATCTGCCTGGTCTCCTATAATCTTCCTGTTCTTGAATATTGTTATCTTTCCCTAGGTTTGGTAATGTCTATTTTTATCCCTATGAATACGATTTCTACCTCAACTTCTCTCTCTACCTCCTCATTAAGGCCAATAACTTTTAGATTTGCCTTTCTGAGGCTCTTTTCTAGATCCTATAGACATGCTTCATTATTTTTTATTCTTTTTTCTTTTAACTTCTATTACTGTGTATTTGCAAATCATCTGTCTTCAAGATCACTAATTTTTTCTTCTCCTGGATTGTGAGATTCTGATATATTCTTTAGTTTTAGTTTGTCGATTGAATTTCTTCAGCTCCAGCATTTCTGCTTGATTCTTTTAAATTATTTCAATCACTTTGTTGAATGTTTCTGATGGGATTCTGAATTCCTTCTCTTTGTTACCTCGGATTTTACTGAGCTTCCTCAACACAGTAATTTTAAATTCTCTGTGAAATGTCACATATCTCTGTCACTCCAGAATTGGTCACTGGTGCCATATTTAGCTCATTTGTTGATGTCATGGTTTCCTGGATGGTCTTGATGTTTGTGAATGTTTCCTGATGTCTGGGCATTGACATTAGTTATTTATTCTAATCTTCACACTCTGGGCCTGTTTGTACTCATCCTTATTGAGAAGGTTTTCCCTGTATTTAAGGGGAAATAATTCTTATCATCTAAGTCTTTAGTCGCTGCAACTATATATGCATTAGTGGGTACCCAAAGCCCAGTGACACTGTGAATCTTGCAGAGTTGTAGAGTTATTGCCTTTTTATTGAGCAAGATCCAGTAGAATTCTCAGAATTACTAGGCACAAACTTTTGTTCTCTTTTCCTACTTTCCCCAAAACAACAGAATTGCCCAGGAATTGCAGTTCTTGTAGCCTAGACTGCATTTCTAGTTTATGTAGAACCCCAGAGGACTTTAAATCTTAGGTCCTCTTATTTCTCTTACTAAATATAGACCAAAGCCATGTGTTTCTTTCTATTTCTTTTATATCATCCATAGTGGTGGGGCTAGCTGTAATTCAAGTTTCTACCACTGGGATACATGAGTTATTCCCCTCTGACTAAGATTGTTTTAAATGTTCCCTTCATGGGTGCTGGCCAAATTCTGCCCAGTGTTATTTTCCACTGTGATAGGGCAGCACTGAGACCATGTAAAAATCTCACAATAACTTTACTCTTCCTCCCCCAAGCACACAGATTCTCTCTCCATACCACGCTGTGCTGCCTAGGGATTGAGGAGGGGTGCTGTAGGAAGTTCAAGGCTGTCTCTCCTACCCTTTTAAGTGCCTCTTTCCTCGATATGATGTTAAAATCAAGTATTGTGATTGCCACCTGATTTTTGGTTCTTATGGAGGTGTTTTCTTCTGGGGATAGTTATTCAATTTTGTGTTCCTGCTTGGAGGATGAACGCTGGAGGGTTCTACTTGGCCATCTTGTTCCACCTCCCCCTCCTCTTATTTTTCTTGCTCAATATAGCACAAATCCATCTATTTTTCTCCATTCATATTGTATCATCTTAAGCTGTCATCTTCATCTTTTGCTTTAAATACTTACTAGAATACTATCTTTCTTGCTTCCACTTTCTGGCTTTCACTCTCTAATCAATTCTTTTCAAAGCAACAAGAGTGATCCTAAATCTAGCTGCTTTAAATACCCTCCTTAAGCTTCCATTAGATTTATATAAAATCCATACTTCTTGTAGGTTCATCATGATCTATTACTTTCTATTTCTCCAAACTCATCTTTTATATTTTCACCACTCCTATTAATATTCTTGCAAATCACAAACCCCTTCCTGTCCCCAGGTATCTACACTTGTGCTTCACTCTGCTTGCAGTACTTGCTGGTTCTTCACACAACTCATTTTCTTTAAGCCTCTGCATAAATGTCCAGTCTCCAAAAGGTTTTACCTGACTCTCCTTTCTCATGTTGCCCCTAAACCTAACACAATAAGAACATATTTGGTTTATTTTATCTTTACTTGTTTATTTGTCTTCTTATAATAAAATATAAACCTATAAAGTAGGAAGCTATCTGCCTTATCTGATGCCTAATTTCCAGCAACAAATATAGTGTATAGAACTTAGTAGCACATAATACATGCTTTTTTGCTTGAATAAAAGAAAAATTAATCAGAGTAAATCAGAGTATTTATTTTTTAACGCATTTATATCTCTCTGTAGCTTTAATGAAAATTCTAATTTGGTCACAGTAGCTTGGTGTTGCAGAATACCTTGTAGACTAGCATATTGAAATCCTACTAAGTCCATGACTATGGTTTGATAGAAAGAGCATATGACACTGAACATTTAAAAAAATCGTAAGAATAACAGAAGCTTACCAAGTGCAATGGCTCATGCCTGTAATTCATTTACTTTGGGATAGTGAGGTGGGAGGACTGCAGGAAGCCAAGAGTTCAAGACCAGTCTGAACAACATAGTGGGATACCATTGCTACCAAAAAAAAAAAAAAAAACAAAAAAAAAAACAACAAAAAAAAAAACAGCCAGGCATGTTGGCACATGCTTGAATTCTCAGCTATTCAGGGGGATTGTGTGAGCCCAGAAGTTTAAGAGTTTGCAGAGAGCTATGATTGCACCACTGCACTCCAGCCTAGGTGACAGAGTCAGACCCTCTTGAAAACAAAAATAATGGTAAATGACAACATATTGAGTCTCAAGGGCAGAAAATGGGAATATACAGGCAGCATTAACCTCTATCAATATTTCTATCCTTGTCCTAGACAGGGCTCTCAGAAACAAGCACGGTCCCAGACGCCATGCTTGTTTCTATTGATACCAGTTGTACATTTCTTTGCCTGGTGCAGGTATTTCCCAAAATTTCTCTCTAGAGATATTTCATTGGTATGAGCTTGATTTGTAATAAGCATTAAGTGAACATATTACAAAGGGTTCTATGAGCATAAAAGATGCTGAAGATAAAAAGTCCCCAGAGATAAAAATCTTTAACTGGCTTGTACCAAGATTGTACTTACTGTGACACTGTTTACCTCTTCATTAGGTGACAAAGCTAAAACTTCCAGCACCATCAGGGCATGTATGAGGTATTTCTTTCTACAATGAAAGTGTTTTGTCTTTGGCCAAAATGAACAGGGGCTCCTAGCTCATACTGAGGATGTGTTGGAAAACCAACTGGACTGTAAATTCCAGGAACAACCAAATAATTTCTGTTCTTACATCTTCACCCATGCAAAGACCAAGACCCTCAGGGAAGGAGTCAAGGTCACTGTGAATCGTGAGACTCTTCTTCCAAAATTATATTTCTGTGTAGTCTAATATGTGTTGGATATTTAATTATTATACAAGTTCTTAAGTAATATTGTGTCATTCCATACAGAAGCATGCACTGACAAATACTCATATCCCAAAGATAAATGTGTGTGCTTTAGTAATTATCTCCCATGACAGGGATTATGAATTCTTTTCTAAATACTCAAATATTATCAAGGATAGTGGAAGCTCCCAGATACGTGAAGACCTCATCATTGATAATAAAATCAGTAACTGGGTATGAAAACAGAATACATGGTCTTCTCAAGGGAAGTCCTATAAGATAAGCAGTTTTCTTAAGGAGATTATGTGGGAGTTTAGCCATGTTCAAAACAAATATTAAGTGATGAATCCTTGAGAATGCATGAAAAGCTTAAGAATTATGAATACATATTATCTGAGTTACTTTACTTCACCTATCTATGTATCCTATTTTTCCCTTAATTTGTGTTAATGTGAAATGATTTTCCCCTGACACCCCTGACTATGTTAGATGAAGGTAGGTATTTAAATTTTTAATGTTATGGCCTGGAGAACAATGGAATGAAGAGTAAATGTGGAAATGAAGTGATGATAGCAGAAATAAGTAGGGAGGGGTGTGTGTGTGTGTGTGTGTGTGTGTGTGTGTGTGTGTGTTAGAATCTTCATCTCATAAACCTGGATCCTACTGAGTTTGAACTTTATATAAATCTCTAATTCATGTCCTATCAGGGCTGGGGACTCTGGTGGTGACTTACGTGGATGCCATCAACAGTGGAGCAGTACCTTGTTTGGAGAACACAGTGATGACTCTGGCCCAGCGTGAGAATTCAGTGGCCTTGCAGAGGGCAGCCAACCACTACAACCAGCATATGGCCCAGTGAATGAGATTCCCCACAGACATGCTCCAGGAGCTGCTGGACATGCATATAGCTTGTGAGAGGGAAGCCACTGCAGTCTTCAGGGAGCCCTCCAGGGGTGAAAACCAGGAATTCCAGAAGAAGCTCATGGTACATTGTCTTAGCATTTTTGCTTCCCATTTTTGGACCATGGAATTATGTCTAGAATTTGACACATTGCTCCCATGGATTATCTCCTATTCATGGTAAAGAATTGTGAATTCTCATCACAGAGAGAGTTCTAGAGAACTTTATTTCCTTTATTTTTTAACCACAAAGTTTGGGACTTTTATTCAGGATTTGTCTGATCTGTCAAATTCATAATTGCCTCCTCCTATAGTGCATAGTAGCATGGTTCCAGAATGCCCCTAAGTCATTACTTACCTGTTGCTACTCTCTGTGTATGCATCCATTCCTAGGATCTTGATTTTCTTGGATGGAATCCCTTAACATGTCATTGCTTACTTTTATTTTGTTACTGAAGACAGAATTACAGGATGCTACAGCTGCTAAGGAACCATGAAGATTATATAGTGCAACCTCCGCATTTCCTGGATGAAGAATCTTCAGCACAGGGAAGTTAATATGAAGCTTTCCCTATGCCTTGCAGAGTGTTTTTAGAATTGAAAGTAAATTAAGTCTCTTGATTCTTGCTGCATTGCCTGTGCTGCTCCACTAAAATGTTCTCAAAAGGACCACAGTTAGACTGCCCATCAAATAAGATTGTTTGAAATTTCATCACTACATCCCTTTCTTCTGGTGACTTTCATCTACATTCCCCTTGCAGGAAATCCTAAAGAATAGGAAGGAGAATTTATGGCTGCAGAACGAACAGGTATCTGTTCAATATTGCAAGCTAAACTTAATCATCTCTTAAAGGCTCTAATGAAAAGATTTTCAGCAGAAAGGCTCTATATTCCTGGAGGACACAAACTCCACAGGGAAGCAAAGAAAAGAATCAAATGGGACTATTGGCTAGTGCCCAGGAAAGGAGTTAAGGTGAGTTATATGAGGAGCATGGGAAAGCTTACAGAATAGAGTCAAAGGGATCTCCTGAAAATCTGGAGCACAGTACCAGCTGTGGATAATACACAGAGCATGAGGACATATTATACTTTTAGCTTTTAATGGCCACCATTTGTGGTTAATTCCTGATGAGAGTAGAAATATTAACTCCCAAAAGAAAGAGTACAGGGAAAGAGAACAGAGTTCTTCATTTTTTCATCCAATGTTGTATCAGACATTCTGTCAAGTGCCAGTGATTGACAAGGTAATGTCAGAGTCTTTGCAGTCAAGACTGATCAAAGTGAGAGAGAATTGAATAAACAGACAATTGCATATAGAGTTATCATGCTTACAGTCCTGTGATGCTGGGCTGTCATAATAGAAGTATTAAGCATAATAACAATAATGCAAATAACATATGTTGAACAATTATTACCTGTGTGGCAGGCATAGTGTCACAGATGTTTTCATTTAATTCTTCAAAGAATGTTATGGAGCATCTACTCTTATTTCCCACATTTGATACATGTGAACTGGAAGGCTTGGGTAGCTTAAAGAACTTGCCTAGAGTTATATATCTAACAAGTGGCAGGGGAGAGTAGCAACAGAGTTTGGGGCTGCATTTCATACTGGGAAAGCGATCTAGGAAAACTTCCAGGAAGAAAAAGGTGATAGAAATTTTAAAATATTTGTACCTTACCTCAGTCTATTCAGGATGCTATAAAAAAATACCATAAAGTGGGTGACTTATAAACAATTGATATTCATTTCTTATAGTTCTGAGGCTGAGAAGCCAAAGACCAAGGCACCAGCAGGTTCAGTGTATGATGAGGGTGCACTTCCTGGTTCATCGATGGCACCTTCTCTCTGTGTCCTCACATGGCGGAAGTGAACTCTAGTCTCTCAGCCCCTTAGAGGAGCATTACTCTAATTCATGACAGCTCCACACTCGAGACCTAATCACTTCCCTAATGCCCCACCTTCTAATGCCATCATCCTGGGAATTAGGGTTCAACATATGAATTTGGGAGGACATATATATTCAGACCATAGTGTACGTGTGGTACAGATTGAGATGCCATCCAAGAGAACAAGCCCCAGATAAACATGCAAATATACAAAAGCATCAGAGATTTTAGATTGCACAATTGGACATAGTTCTGACTGGCTCGCACCTAGAGCAGGTGGAAGGAAGTAGTACAGGGAGAGGAACAATAGGAAGACAAAAAGCAGAAGACTGAGTTGGACTGTCATCACACTAAGGGGTTATCATGAATTATAAAGGATTTCTGAAGCATTATAAGCAGAAAGAAAAATGACATGGATGAACCTGACTGTAGAGAACAAATCTTCCTAGTGGAAATCTAAGTTATTTGTTCTATCTTGTTTCTTCAGGCAAATAAGTTCCTTCAGCATTTCCTGAAGTCACAATTGGCAGTAGAGGAATGCATCCTGCAGGCTGATAAAGCCCTGACCTATAGTAGTCAATCCACAATCCCTGCGGGAAAGCTTAAGGGATAATGCCCATGAACCCTAACAAAGGCATAGTCCCACAGGTCTTCTGTTTCTTGCTGTCTTTCCCTCAGCTCATTGGTTGAGTTCTCTGCCACTTTCAGACTTCCCATCTGACTCCTAATAGTGGCCTATCCTCTCTGTGGTCTGTAAGTAATACATTTCCCCTGTATTATGCACTTTGGTTTCACCTCCTCATTACATCTTACCTCCCTGACAGACCCAACCCAACTCACCCCTACGCTCAACCCACTGAGGGCTCCCCTAGAAAGTGGCTATCTTGGCTTATGACTACTCTCAGCAGTGAATAGTCAAGGTCAAATTAGAGAGATACCAAACAACAAAAATCAGAGAGAAAGCAGAGCAAGACGGTCAGTTTGAACCCACCAGAGACCATTGCCCCTACCTAGCAACACCAAATTAAACAGCTATCCATATGAGAAAGCACCTTCAAAAGAACCAGAAATCATGTGAATGATCACAGTGCCTGGTATTAAAATCATACCAAGGAAAGAGACACTGAAGAGGGTAGGAAGGATAATCGTTAACTGCTGACATCAACCCTTCCCCATCCCCAGCAGTGGCTATGTGGCACAGAGAGAGAATCTGTGTGCCTGGGAAAGAGAGAGTACACACAGCCCTAAAGAAAAGGACAAAAGCTTGGCTGGATTTCCCACTAGCTGACTGAAGAGCCATTGGGCCTTGTGTAAACATCAACAGTAACCGGACAGTAGTTGCTGCTGGTCTTGAGCAAGATTCAGTGCTATGCTGGCTTCAGGTTTGACCTAGTGCAATCCCAGTGGTGGTGATAAGGATGTTTGTGTCACTCTTCCCACGACTCCAGACAGCTCAGCATGGAAAGAGATATTCCATTTGTTTGGGAAAGTAAGAGAAGAGAACAGAAGTATTTGCTGGGTAATCCATGAAATTGTACTGGATCTTACCTACAGCCACCAAAGCAGTAATGGAGGAGTTTTCTCTTGACCGGTTTGTTGGACTTGCACCAGGGGTGCCTGATATGGTTTGGCTGTCTCCCCACCAAAATCTCAGCTTGAATTCTATCTCCCAGAACTCCCATGTGTTGTGGGAGGGACCAAGGGTGAGGTAATTAAGTCATGGGGTCTGTCTTTCCAGTGCTATTCTCATAATATGAATAAGTCTCATGAGATCTGATGGGTTTATCACAGGTTTTCGCTTTTGCTTCCTCCTCATTTTCTTTTGCTGTCTCCATGTAAGAAGTGCCTTTTGCCTCCCACTATGACTCTGAGGCCTCCCCAGTCATGTGGAACTGTAAGTCCAAGTAAACCTCTTTTTCTTCCCAGTCCTGGGTATGCCTTTATCAGTAGCATGAAAATGAACTAATACAGTAAATCGGTACCAGTAGAGTGAGGGGTTGCTGAAAAGATATGCCAAAATGTAGAAGTGACTTTGGAACTGGGTAACAGGTAGAGGTTGGAACAGTTTCAAGGGCTCAGAAGTAGACAGAGAAATGTGGGAAAGTTTGGAACTTCCTAGAGACTTGTTGAATGGCTTTGCCCAAAAGGCTGATAGTCATATGGACAATAAGGTCCAGGCTGAAGTGGTCTCAGAGGAACTCAAAAGAGATGAGGAACTTGTTGGGAACTGGAGTAAAGGTGATTCTTGTTATGTTTTAGCAAAGAGACTGGCAGAATTTTGCCCCTGCCCTAGAGGTTTGTGGAACTTTGAACTTGAGAGAGATGATTTAGCGTATCTGGTGGAAGAAATTTCTAAGCAACAAAGCATTCAAGAGGCGACTTGAGTACTGTTAAAGGCATTCAGTTTTATAAGGGAAGCAGAGCATAAAAGTTTGCAAAATTTGCAGCCTGACTGTGATAGAAAGAAAAACCCCATTTTCTGGGGAGAAATTCAAGCCTGCTGCAGAAATTTGTGTAAGTAGCAAAGAGCCTAATGTTAATCCCCAAGACCATGGGGAAAATGTCTCCAGCCCATGTCAGAGACCTTCGCAGCAGCCCCTCCCGTCACAGGCCTGGAGGCCCAGAAGGAAAAAGTGGTTTCTTGGGCCAGGCCCAGGGTCCCCATACTGTATGTAGCTCCTCAAACCCTGCAACAGCCCTTGTAATACCCCAATATTGGGCGAACAAAAACCCAACAGGGAATGCAGGCTAATTCAGGACCTGTGCCTCATTCATGAGGCTGTGTTTCCTATACACCCCGTGGTTCCCAATCTGTATACCCTGCTAGCTCAAATACCTGAGGAAACTAAAAGGTTCACAGTCCTGGACCTAAAAGATGCCTTCTTCTGCGTACCATTACACCTGACTCCCAGTATTTGCTTACATTTGAGGATCCTTCTAACCAAATCACCAATTTAATCTGGTTGGTGTTACTTCAGGGGTTCCGAGACAGCCCTCACTTGTTTGGGGAGGCATTATCAAGAGACCTCTCTGAGTTCCTTTACTCTCAGGTTAAAGTTTTGCAACATGTGGATGACCTTCTCCTCTGTGCTCCAAATGAGGAAATCTCTCAGGACGGCACTAAGGCTCTTCTTAATTTTTCTGGCTAATCGAGGATATAAAGTTTCAAAATCTAAAGCTCAGTTCTGTCAGACTTCAGTGAAGTACCTAGGCCTGGTGTTGTCAGAGAGAACCAGGGCATTGGGCAAAGCAGGATTAAACCCATCTTCTCCCCTGCCCACCAGCCCCTGCCCCACCCTCAAGCAACTGCAAGGCTTCTTAGGCATTATAGGATCCTCCAGACTATGGATACCTGGGTATGGTGAAATAGCTTGTTCCTTACATCACCTATAAAGGAGACTCAGGCAGCTAAAACTCACTGTCTAATTTGTGAACTGCAGGCTAGAAAGGCCTCTGACCAACTAAAACAAGCTTGCTTAAGGCACCAGCCTTTAGTCTCCCCATGGAGAAAACATTTAATCTTTATGTGTCAGAAAGAAAGGGAATGGTACTAGGAGTTCTAACACAGGCCCAGGGCTCAGCCCAGCAGCCTGTAGGCTTCCTGAGTAAGGAACTAAATTTGGTAGCCAAAGGATGGCCAGCCTGACTCCTGGTAATCACAGCAGTAGCCTTGCTGGTACCAGAAGCAACTAAGTTAATCATGAGGAATAACTTAATCATTTGTACCCCACATAATGCGGCAGGACTACTGCCTTCTAAGGGAAGTCTCTGGCTAACAGACAACTGCCTCCTCAGGTATCAAGCTCTGTTATTAGAAAATCTTCAGTTCAATTAAGAATCTGTCCCTCCCTGATTCCAGTCACCTTCCTCCCAGAGGAATCTGGGAAGCTTGAACATGACTGGAAACAAATAGTATTACAAACCTATGCGGCCACAGAAGACCTCAAGGAAACCCCCTTAGAGAACCCAAGCTGGATTCCCTTTGCAGATGGAAGCTTTTTGGTAGAACAAGGAACCCATAAAGCAAGGTATGCAATAGTTACTCTGAATGATATTGTTGAGAGCATACCTCTCCACTCAGGTACAAGAGCTTAACTAGCCAAACTAATCACCCTCACAAAGGCATTCGAATTAAGCAAAGGAAAAACAGTTAACACTTATACTGATTCTAAGTACACTTTCCTAGTCCTACATATCCATGGCACTATCTGGAAAGAGAGGAACTTCCTCACAGCTAATGGGTCTCCTATTAAATACCATCAGGAAGTGAATAGTTTTCCTCCCATGGAAAGTGGCAGTAATTCATTGTAAAGGCCACCAGAGAGGGCTAGATAAAATAACTGAGAGAAATAGGCTGGTGCACTGAGCAGCTAAATCAGCAGCAAGGGGGCCCCAGATCTCTGACCCACTTGAATCCCCACTAATCTGGGAAGGCCCCATCAGAGAAATAAAACTTCAATATTCTTCTCTGAAAATAGAAGGGGCCACCTCTCAGGGATGTATCTTTCAGTCCTCAGGATGGCTACAGTTGGAGGACGGCAAGCTTCATCTACTGACTGCCAACCAGTGGAAAGTTCTTAAAAGGACAAAACCTATCAACTGGCCCAGAGATTGTTCTTAGGAAAAAAAAAACTGATACAAATGGCTAAATAGGTTGTTAAGGCTTGTGAGACCTGCCTTAGAAACAATCCTCTTAACTGACAGCTTCTTCCCTCAGGAACCCAAAGTATAGGAGGCTACCCAGGGGAAGACTGGCAAATGGATTTCACTCATATGCCAAAAGCAAGGGGCATCCAGTACCTCCTAGAATGGATAGATGCTTTCACTAACTGGGTAGAAGCATTTCCATGTCAAACAGAGAGAGCCTCTAAGGTAACAAAAGTACTAATCAATGAGATAATTCCTTGCCTTGGACTCCCTAACTGCCTCCAGAGGAATAATGGTCCCTTGCTCAAGGCGGCTGTCACCCAAGGGTTCTCAAAGGCACTAGGCACACAGTACCATCTTCATTGTGTCTGGAAACCACAATCCTCAGGAAAGGTAGAAAAGACAAATGATACTATCAAAGGCACCTCAGGAAACTATCTTAGGAGACTCACCTCCACTGGATTACCCTTCTCCCCATAGCCCTACTGTGTATTAGACACACTCCTTCAACACTAGGTTTGTGTCCCTTCAGAATGATGTGTGGACACTCTTTTCTCACCAATGATTTCTTGCTGGACCAAGAAACCTTTGATTTAATTAAACACATAACCTTTTTGGCCCATTTCCAATAGGAACTGAAACAACGGTCAGGGGCCCAATCCCGGGCCACCTCTATTCAATCCAGGGGACCTAGTGCTAGTAAAGGTACTTCCTTCCCTCTCTCCCTCTATAGGTCCAGGTTGGGAGAGACCTTTCACTGTACTTCTTTCTACTCCTATGGCAGTGAAGGTCACTGGAATAGACTCTTGAATTCATTATACTGGAGTAATGGCCTGGAAAGCCAATGGAGTCACCTGAGGTGACTCTGTCAAACCAAAAGAGCACCCAAAGTACCAATGTGAAGAGATTGGTGACCTCAAGCTAAAAATCAAAAAAGATAAGTGTTAATAATTAACCTTCCATGGATATCCTCTTTATAGTCTTTCCCATGCTGCTGTTCTCACCTTTGTTACTGTTCCATACCATGAGGCACAATATTTTTTTCAGAATGATTAGTATATTTCACTTCTTATCGCTGTAATATTTGGCACTAGATTCATTCCTTATATAATACACATGTTTAACCCATGCATACTTAACCTTATAAAACTTACTTTTTTTCTCTCACCTAGAGGCTATCAAACTCCGAACGGTCAGGCAATCGAACCTCAGATTAATGGCTCCCTTCTGCTGGGCACCCCTAGATAGACCTCTTCTGGGAGAAATCTGACTTCTGTCTTCCCTGAAACAATGCCCCTTGTTAGCAGGAAGTAGCTAAGATTGGCCATTGTCCATAGTCTAATGGCAGTTAGATGTGCATCTTCAGAGTGGGGAAATGATGCAGACAGGAGACAGGGAAATACTGGGTAGAAGAGGGTGGTTCCCCAGCAAAGACCCTGCCCTCAAGCCTGAAAAACCAAGGCCCTAAATGAGAACAGGCATTCTGTTTTTGCAACAAAAAGTTTCCTTTTGGCCTACCACACTCCCCTGTTCTGTACCCATATAAACCTCAAATCCCCATTCCACAAGGAGACATATAGGAGAGCAGAATGGCAGAACAGCAGGGCAGAGAGGAGAAGGAGCATCTGAATATCGAGAGGAGTTTAGGTGAAAATGGTTGGAGAGATTGGCCACTAGACAGGCAAACTCCAGAAGAAGATTATCTTCCCACTCCATCCCCTTTCCAGCTCCCCATCTATCCCACTGAGAGCCACCTCCACCACTCAATAAAACCCCCGCGTTCATCATCCTCAAGTCTGTGTGTGACCTGATTCTTCCTGGACAATGGACAAGGACCTGAGTACAAAGGGGGCACTAAGCTGGTTAAAATTTAAGCCATCTGCAGATGGCAAAGCTAAAAAAAGTGCACTGTAACACACACCCATTTGGACTTTAGGAGTCACAGGCACCCACCCCTAGATACTAACATGGGGCTGGAACCCTAAAGCACACACCCCAGCTTCTGCTCCTGCCTGCCTGCATGCTCCTGTTCTTGTAAAGGGATTGAGCACATATGATGGCTGAAAAGATGAGACACACCCTGTCATACATCCTGTGATGGGGCTCAGGGGACTCTCCCATTTCACTACTGGACACTGGCTCTGAGCTGACATTGATTGCAAGGGACTCAAAACGTTATTGTGGTCTTCCACTTAAAGTAGGAGCTTATGGAGGTCAGGTAATTAATGAAGTTTTAGCTCAGCTCCAACCTACAGTGGGTCTGGTGGGTCCCTGGACTCATCCTGTGGTCATTTACCCAGTTTCAGAATGCATAATTGGCAAAGACATACTTAGCTACTAGCAGAACCACCACATTGCCTCCATGAATGGTAGAGTGAGGGCTCTTATGGTGTGAAAGACCAAATGGACGCCATTAGAGCTACCTCTACCTAGAAAAATAGTAAATAAAAAACAATATTGCATCCCTGGAGAAACTGCAGAGATTAGTGCCACAATTAAGATCTTGAAAAATGCAGTGGTGGTGATTCCCTCCACATCCCCATTCAACTTGCCACTTGGCCTGTGCAGAAAACAGATGAATCTTGGAGAATGACATTGGATTATTGTATGTTTAACCAAGTCGTGACTCCAATTGCAGCTGCTGTACCAGAGTTGGTTTCATTGTTTGAGCAAATTAACACATCTCTTGGTACCTGGTATGTAACCATTGATTTGGCAAATGCCTTTTTCTCCATTCCTGTCCATAAAGCCCATAAGCAGCAAATTGCCTTCAGTTGACAAGGCCAGCAATATACCTTTACTGTCCAACTGAGA
Source organism: Chlorocebus sabaeus (assembly GCF_047675955.1). Classification (NCBI taxonomy): domain Eukaryota; kingdom Metazoa; phylum Chordata; class Mammalia; order Primates; family Cercopithecidae; genus Chlorocebus; species Chlorocebus sabaeus. The sequence goes on along the minus strand of NC_132923.1, from coordinate 47,571,847 downwards.
GGCATATCAACTCTCTGGCTTTGTGTCATAATCTTGTTTGGAGTGATCTTGATTGCTTTTGTCTTCCACAAGATACGACACTGGTCCATTACTTTGATGACATTATGCTGATTGGATCCAGTGAGCAAGAAGTAGCAATCACACTGAACTTACTGAGGCCTGTTGAGATATTTCTTCTAAGGTGAAGGATACGTTTCTGCATTTGGCACCTCCTACAACCAAGAATGAGGTACAATCTTTAGTGGGCCTATTTGGATTTTGGAGGCAACACATTTCTCATTTGGGTGTATTACTCTGCCCCATTTATCAAGTGACCTGAAAGGCTGCCAGTTTTGAGTGAGGACCAGAACAGGAGAAGGCTTGGCAATGGGTCCAGGCTGCTGTGCAAGCTGCTCTGCCACTTAAGCCATATGACCTAGCATAGTGCTAGAGGTGTCAGTGGCAGATAGGGATGCTGTTTGAAGCCTTTGTCAGGTCTCCATAGGTGAATCACAGTGGAAGCCTCTAGGATTTTGGAGGAAGGCTTTGCCATCTTTTGCAGATAACTACTCTCCTTCTGAAAGGCAGCTCTTGGCCTGTTACTGAGCTTTGGTGGAAACTGAACATTTGACTATGGGTCATCAAGTCACCATGTGACCTGAACTGCCCATCATGAACTGGGTGCTTTCTGACCCATCTAGCCATAAAATGAGTAGTACACAGCGTCATTCCATCATCAGATGGAAGTGGTATATTCGTGATCAGGCTCAAGCAGGTCCTGAAGGCACAAGTAAGTTACAAGAGGAAGAGGCTGAAATGCCCATGGTCACCACTGCTGCCACCCTGCCTTCTCTCCCCCAGCCTGCACTGATGACCTCATGGTGAGTTCCCTATGATCAGCTGACGGAAGAGAAGACAAGGGCATGGTTTACAGATTCTGCACGATGTGCAGGCACCACCAGAAAGTGGACAGCTGCAGCATTATAGCCTCTTTCTAGCACTAGAGCCCCTTTCAATCCCTGAAGGACAGTGGTGAAGGGACATCCTCCCAGTGGGCAGAAAATTAAGCAGTGCAGCTGGTATGCACTTTGCATGGAAGGAGAAATTGCCAGATAAATGATTGTATACTGATTGATGAGCTATAGCCAGTGATTTGGCTAGATGATCAGGGACTTGGAAGAAGCATGATTGAAAAATTGATGCCAAAAATATTGGGGGAACAGGTATGTGGATGGATCTCTCTGAGTGGTCAAAAACTGAAGATATGTGTATCTCATGTGAGTGCTCACCAATGGGTGACCTCAGCAGAGGGAGATTTTAATAATCAAGTGGATAGGATGACTCATTCTGTGGACACCACTCAGCCTCTTTCCCCAGCCACCCTGTCATTGCTTAATGGGCCCATGAAAAAAGTGGCCATGGTATCAGGGATAGAGGTTATGCATGGGCTCAGCAACATGGACTTTCACTCACCAAGGCTGACCTGGCTATGGTCACCACTGAGTGTCCAACTTGCCAGTGGCAGAGACCAACACTGAGCCCTCGATATGGCACCATTCCTCAGGGTGATCAGCTGGCTGCTTGGTGGCAGGTTGATTATATTGAACCTCTTCTATCATGAAGAGGGCAGTGGTTTGTCCTCACCGGAATACACTTACTCAAGATATGGGTTTGCCTATCCTGCACACAATGCTTCTGCCAAGAATACCATCAGCGGACTCATGGAATGTCTTAACCACTGTCATGGTATTCCATATAGTATTGCCTCTGACCAAGGCACTGAGTTTGTGGCTAAAGAAGTGCAGCAGTGGGCTCATGCTCATGGAATTTCCTGGTTTTGCGATGTTCTCCATCATCTTGAAGCAGCTGGATTGATAGAACGGTGGAATGGCATCCTGAAGTAACAATTACAATGCCAACTAGGTAACTATACTTTGCAGGACTGGGGCAAAGTTCTCCAGAAAGCCATGTATGCTCTGAGTCAGCGTCCAATATATAGTACTGTTTCTCCCATAGCCAGGATTGACAGGTCCGGGAATCAAGGGGTGGAAGTGGAAGTGGTACCACCTACCATCACCCCTAGTGACCCACTAGCAACATTTTTGCTTCCTGTTCCCGTGACATTACCTTCTGCTGACCCAGAGGTCTTTGTTACAGAGGGAGGAATGCTGTTGCCAGGAGACACAACAGCGATTCCATTAAATTGGAAGTTAAGATTGTCACCTGGACACTTTGGGCTCCTTCTACCTCTGAGTCAACAGGCTAAGAAGGGAGTTACAGTGTGGGCTGGGGAAATTGGGCCAGACTATCAAGATGAAATCAGTTTACTACTCCACAAGAGAGGTAAGGAAGAGTATGCATGTGAGATCCTTTAGGGGAATCTCTTAGGATTATCATGCCCAGTGATTAAGGTCAATGGGAAACTACAACAGCCCAATTCACACAGGACTACAAATTGCCTAGACCCTTCAGGAATGAAGGTTTGGGTCACTTCACCAGGTAAAAAACAACGACCTGCTGAGGTGCTTGCTGAACACAAAGCAAATACAAAATGGGTAGTAGAAGAAGGTAGTCATCAATACTAACTACTACCACGTGACCAGTTGTAGAAATGAGGACTATAGTTGTCATGAGTATCTCCTTATTTTGTTAAGTATGTGGTTGTACATGTGTATACTTGTACTAATAAAATATCTTCATTTTATTTCCTTTTTATCATTTGTCATGTGACATAAGATTTATTGACTTCATATCAGCATTTAAGTGTTGTTAACTTTGTGTAGTAGTATTTGGATTGGGGATTGGTGTGTTTCCCATTGTACAAAGGATAGTTAGTTGTATTATATTAGGTGTAATTATGAACTTACTATTTTCTTTATTTAAAAAATATGTGTGATTTCAGGAGATATGTATGCATTCAAGTTGACAAGGGATGGACTTGTGATGGTTAATACTGAGTGTCAACTTGATTGGATTGAAGGATGTAAAGTATTGATCCTGGGTGTGTCTGTAAGGGTGTTGCCAAAGGAGATTAACATTTGAGTCAGTGGACTAGGAGAGGCAGACCCGCCCTCCATCTGGTTGGGTACCATCTAATCAGCTGCCAGCATGGCTAGGATAAAAGCATTCAGAGGAACATGGAAGGACTAGACTAGCTAAGTCTTCTGGCGTCCATCTCCCTCACGTGCTGGATGGTTTCTGCCCTTGAACATTGAACTCCAAGTCCTTCAGCTTTTAGACCCTTGGGCCTACACCACTGGTTTGCCAGTGGCTCTCAGGCCTTCGGCCACAGACTGAAGGCTGTACTGTCAACTTCCCTACTTTTGAGGTTTGGGACTCGGACTGGACTTTTTACTCCTCTGCTTGCACACGGCCTATTGTGGGACTTCACCTTGTGATTGTGTGAGCCAATACTCCTTAATACTCCACATATCCCTTTCATATATATGTGTATCCTATTAATCCTGTCCCTCTGGAGAATGCTGACTTTCATTTACTGAGTGTTTTAAATATTCTTTGCTCTCAATATGCTAACATAACAGGGGAAAACTTAAAATGGAAGTATTCTCTTTGTCTTCTAAGGCCAATAACTTCTATTAGAACTTAAAATTAATAAATCTGTTTTGTTATTTATTAGTATTCAGTACCAATTTACATTTATAATTCATAAAAATTTTCTTAGTCATTACAGAATTTGATTAAAAAAATAATAATCCTGGCTAGGCGAAGTGGCTCATGCCTGTAATCCGAGCACTTTGGGAGGCCGAGGCAGGCAGATCACTAGGTCGGGAGATCGAGACCATCCTGGCTAACACAGTGAAACCCCGTCTCTACTAAAAAAAAAATACAAAAATATTAACCAGGCGTGGTGACGGGCGCCTGCAGTCCCAGCTACTTAGGAGGCTGAGGCAGGAGAATGGCGTGAACCTGGGAGGCAGAGCTTGCAGTAAGCTGAGATTGCACCACCGCACTCCAGGCTGGGTGACAGAGTGAGACTCTGTCTCAAAAAAAAAAAAAAAAAAAAAAAAAATCTTTCTAGGTATCACCATTATACACATATAACCAGTAAGGAAACATACTCAGAGTTTAAGCATACAACTAGTGCATGGCAGAGCTAGGACTCAAACTCATGTCTTCCAACTTCAGCATCTATGCATGAAAAGGGCTTGATGAAAGAAGCAACTTTGGGAACATACACAAATTTAAATTATTTCTATTACTTTTAATAAGTTAAAATGATCCTATATATTTCAAAACGTCTAATTAAAACATTTTGATAATGTCTTTAAAATATACCATCTATGATTCAAATATTGTTCATAAACAAAATTAATGATTAATCTGTGGTTCATTTTTAATATATACATTATTAACTCATAATCAAAGTGAATTACAGTCCTACTCTAAAAAATTCAGCGACAAATACATTTATCATTAAAGAAAAAATTTCTCAAAGTTGTTCTTTTAGCTAATTATTAATAAGATCTTGAAAGTAAACTTTTTCAATTCTACCAGGTTGATATGTAATAATACATCAGGTTGGGGAAGTATTTTGAGTACAGCATTATCTTTACTCATAAACTCTTACGTTAGCATATGGAAAATTACATTTAAGAAGACCTTCCTCCCTGCCCCCGTCAGCAATTGATAACTGTGTTACAAAGATTTCTTCCACTGTTATTCCAAAATATAAACCTGGTTTATAACCAACAAGAACTTGAGAGAGAGAATGGGGGGTTATTACTGTTATGCAAATGGAGATTCGATCTTGATTCTCAGAATGTGTTTCTATAAAGCAGACAATTACATTAGGTGTGAAAGTACCACGCTGGGTTTTTTGCACTGAGCAGAAGTATGCCCTGAATTTTAGGGACCACAAAATAAACCCAGAGACTGTTTCACTAATTAAGGAACCATATGCTCATATATCACTGCAAAGAAGAGGTCAAAATATTTTCTAATTCTCATTGTAACTTTTTTGTGACACGTGGGTCATTTGAAACATGTGGATATTTTTCTAGTTCTTTCTCATTACTGATTCCTAGCTTAATTTACTGTGCCCAAAGATATACTCTATATGACTTCACCCCTTGGAAATTTGTGGAGAATTTATTTTAAGGCTCTGATATTTATGTATATAAGAATTCAGAAATATTTTGTCTTTCTCTTGAATTAAAACATTTATCATTTTGAAATGATTCTCTTTATCTCTTTTCTCTTCTCCTGTGTATCTTCTTCCCCTCCTGCTTCTCCTTTCATCCTCTCTCTTCCTTCTCCTTTCACATACTATACATATATTGCCCTAGACAAAGCAAAAGAGGTTGACTTTTAATTTACAAAAAATGCTAATCCAATTGCTCTGAAAGAAAGTTGGATGATTACAAAAACTATGTCAATCTCATTTTTAAAAAACAGCATATATTTCATGTGACTCCATGTGACGGGCGCATTCAGGTAGTGGGAACTCAATGACACCGCCAGTTTGCTGTGGCACACAGTTCTTTCTTGTGGATGAGGATGTGTCTGCTAACCACCAAATATCTTCACTTATCAATATCACAGGGGATACCACTGGGAAGACTGCTTTATATGACCTGTCCTAACACCATTTTTCTGTTAGTTTGATCTGGGTTTTTCCTTCCCACAGCAGGTTCAATATTACACTAAACTTCATTCAGGACAAAAGGATTCTTCCCGAGCACAGAAAGGCAGGAATATGGTATTAGGGTTTCAACACCAGTTGATGGACTGGCTATTGCCCTAAATGCTGCTATCCATGACTAGAGCATTTGTTACGTTTATCTTTCTGAACAGATATTGATCAATGGCTATTTTCCTACCAACAATAGAAAACACATGTTTATTGAGCCCTCTTCGTCTGCCAGCATTATAGAAGTGTGTATCCCCAATTTGATATAATCGTCCTGTCTAAACTTTTAAGTAAGGAGCCAAATTGGATGACACAGATGGTCATTGCTCAAAGGAAGCTGAAATACTCCTGTCATTTGTATGTTCATAAACACTTGCAAAATACTTCCTAAGACTTCTCTAATCCTCAGGATGACTTCATGGACAGATATTATAATTAAGAGCTTCTAATAGAGGGAATTGAAGTTTAGAGATGTTAAGTAATTTATTCAAGTTCCCTTCAGTGGTGGTAGAGTAGGGTGCCAGGGCATAGTGGAAAGGGCATGGTGTCAGAGTTCTGAATTCAGGTTCCACCATCTCCATCATTTCCTAACTGTGTTACCTTGGACAGGTTTCTTAAATATATCTGAGCCTGTTTCTGTTGTGTCTTGGCTTTGATATGGGGTTCTTGATGGTTATAAATTAACTAATGAGTGTGGAAGTGTCTGGAACCTGAAAAGTGTTGTCAGAGTGTGAGTCACTATTATTTAATCTTTAGGTAAGTGATGACAGTGTCACAGACCACATTTCAAGTCAGCAGAACTGGTTCTAAGTAGCAAGTGCTCCACGAATTTGAGTGTGTTACTTGAGCTCTCTGGGTATCTGTCCTCTCAGTTGTAAAATATGTATTATAATGCAACCTTTTATATTATGAATATTGACCAACACAACAGAGGTGAGGTGTGGAGCATGGCTCACAGGAGGCACTTGATGAATGTCAAGGCTCCTCTTCCTGACTTCCGACCACTGTCTGTAAGGACATCACCATCTACTCAGGAGAGCACTGCGTGGCTTAGTATAACACAGAACAGCTGTAATGGACTATGCACTATTGCATGGGTGAGAAATCTTACATAGAGTGGTGTATATCATACATATCAGAGCCTTTTTCAGGTCACAAAGCTAATGGCAGAGTTGAGAGTTGAACTCCATTCTGATTTCAAATCCAGTACTTTTGTACAGTATTACAGTAATCTCAGTAACAGCATTCTTTTTACTATCTTTGCACTATAGAAGTAATTCATATCAAGGGCACGTCACTATGTATAGATAGCATTGCTAGTGCAGTTGAATCAAACCTGAATTGTTCTGCATCACAAATAGCCAGTATGAGTTTAAGCACAGAAAAGGTTTCTTTGTATATCTTCGAATATTCACTGCAACAGAATCACAGAAATTATTTGGTTTCTGTGCCTGGTGTTCATACCTATGCTCCCTTGGAAACAAGTTATCCACTTTTAATGTCTATGTTTTACTCGTCTTTTAAATTCCTTGTACCTATTATTTCAGATATTTACACTTGTTGACTGTAAGATGCAATGGAAAGAGCCTAGCACTGAGGAAATCAAGAAATGCAAATTCTATTTTCAAATTTGGCATTACCTACCTGTTGCACCTTATTAGAAACATAACTACTACTCCTATGAAAGCTTGAAATGTTACAGGTAGATAGATAGGCATAAGTGGGACAGGAGAGACCTCTCCCCCAGTGCAGTAGAAATGTTCAGTGATAGGTAAGCAGTTTTCACATTGCGTTTCTGAAAGTGATAAATTGGCAGCTGGTGTTAGGGAGAGACACTTTCCTGATGGCCCACACCTGTTAACATTAAAATGTTAACTAAATACAGACCCCAGGGAGAAGCAACTTCCTGGGCATGCAGTTAAGAGACAAAGTGGTGAAATATGGCCTTCCAGGTACACTCCACCAGAAAAGGGAAGAAAGCCTCAGATGGGCGTGCATACCACTTTCTAAACACACTGCATGTGCTCAGTTCCCAAGGGTAAGAAGAGCACTCCACAGGCAGACAGCCCACCCTCAGGGAAGAATCCTGGGAAAGAGATCAGCCTATCAAGCCCAAGGGTCAAGGTTAAAGGCTCTTTTTCTCTCTTTGACCTTCAGGTGCCAAGTTGGATTTCTTTTAAGGGTTCTTTCCTTTCTTTCCTCTTCTAAAGTCTTTTTAATAAACTTCCCCTTCTGCTCTGGAACTTGCCTTAGTCTCTTTTTCTGCTTTATGGCCCTCATTCAAATTCTTTCTTCTGAGAATACAAGGGCTGAAGTTGCTGCAGACCCCCATGGATACGCTATCAGTAACTCAGGGTAACTCAGATCTCTTCCACCACTAACAGAAATATCATGAAGTGAGTCTGAATTATTACTAACTATATTAATTTCTTGTTGCCACTGTAACAAATTATCACAAAGTTAGTAGCTTAAAAGAATACAAACTTAATCTCTTAGTTCTAGAGGGAAGTCAAGGTGTTGAGTCGTCCTGAAGACTCTAGGGGAAAATCCATTTCCTCACCATTTTCAGCCTTTAGAGGCCCCTGCACTCCTTGATCATGGCCCTTTCCTGGGATCACTTCCACCTCTTGTTTCATCATCGTGTCTTCTACTCCTCTCTGACTTCTCCTACATCCTTTGTATAAATACCCTTGTGATTTCATTGTGCCTCCTTGGGTAATGCAGGAGAATCCCCTCATCTCAAGATCCTTGACTAGAACACAATTGCAAAGTTTCTTTTACCATACAGGGAATATTCAGAGGTTTTGGAGGTCAGGATGTGGGCATATCTAAGGGGCATCATTCAGCCTACCAAAGAAACCATAGTGGTCAATGATGGAGAACTGCAGAATGGAGTAAAAAAAAAAAAAAAGAACTTATTTTTGGTAGCTTCACTTATTTCTTAATATGTGAAGAGATAGCAAGGAATATAGTGTATGAGATTCAGAGTTATACAGACCTGCATTCAAATCCCAGCTATGCCACTTACTAACTGTTTGACCTTAGGCAGATCGCATAACCTCTCTGAGTTTCTGCTTCCTCATGAGTAAAAAAGGATTAATAATATGGGTTGTATATGTGTACATGCATTATGTATTTGTATTAAACAACTTTTTTTTCACTCACTATTGTATTGTTCAAGATTTGTCCATCCAGCATGCTAGTTATCCACTCTGTAGTGATGGGCTTCAATAACTCCTGGCAAAGATGCATATGCATGTGTGTGTCCCTGTAGAGAACTTGGAAACAATTGTTCTGGCATCAACATCCAGTAGTTGAAAGTACAGTTATGGGATAAGTATTGCCAGATTGCTCTCTAAAAATAATACACCATTTCTTCTTCCACCAGAGGAATAAATGTTCTTTTTCGGCATCTTTTTGCTGATGCTTAGTGTTTTCTGACTCTACTTTTTCATATGATGGGTACAAAGACTTATTTTTGAACAGTAGTAGGGTTGAACACTATACATTTGCCAGCTTTCAGGTTTTTTCATTCTATGAATACAAAACTATATGTAATTTATATTAACATAAATTTGTTTCTTGTCACTGTTTTAATTAGCTTTTTGTTTTTATTGATTGTAAATTTGTTGGTGTACCCTGAATGTTCTAGATATTACTTCTTTGCTAGGTTTAATACATTTAAAATTTCTTTCAAAATCTCTCAGTTTTTAATTAATTTTATCACATATACATGTGTGTATATATATTATAATGTTGAATATTCTACATATACCCAGATGTAGACATTACATCAATTTTAGGTGCTGTAACTAGCTTTGCCAAATCACCTGTATTTTATGGATTGGGTGATTCTCTTAATGAAAAAGAAATTCAACAGCTTTCCCTCTATCATGTGTGATTTTTTTTTGGAGTCTTCTTAAAAACATCTTTCCTGCACCAAGATAAACATCTTTCCCGCACCTTCTGAAAAGTAACCAGTTGCAGAAGAGACTCATTCAGGCTAAATCAATAAATATAGAAGAAGCATCACTTGATTACTACAGCAGCTCACCACGAAGGAATATGATGGTTGTTTTGGTTAAATTTTACTCAAAGTGATTCAACTTAAGCTTTGAAAATAAAAAGCTTAGGCCAACAATTAATCAGCACCTAGTCTCTGCCATGTGTGGACTGAATCTCCAAAGCCATGTTGGAGTTGGAAAGAGCCAATGGGAGGAATGAAGCAAGAGTCATGCTGAGTTCAACTCAGGATTCTGGGCATGCTCTACAAAACCCTGCTGTCCGGACTGCCCACAGAGTCACTGGGGCAAAATGACCAACAAAACTATAAAAGTGTGTCTTGTGGAAACAGCCATTTTAAAAACGCTTTGATGGTGACAGGAATGCATGTATCAACTGTGGATCAAGAGGAGAATCATCACACTTTGTAGCAGATCCTAGACACACACTGCTTGCTTGTGGTGAAAGTCCTAGAAAGCTACTTGTGGAGTTTAACAGCTTCTACTCTGTAACTTCCTAGTTACCTGGAACCTTTTTAAAGGTAGAGATCATGTATTACTTGTTTGACTTCCTAACACACAGCACGGTGCCCAGTGCAGAGTAAATGCTTAGCTAACATTTGCTAATGGGAAAACAGCAGCAGATTAGTGCAGGGAGCAGCTTCATCATCTGTCTAAGGAGCAAGGCCCCTCAGTCTGCAAGGTTGTGTTGACGTAAGTTCACTGGAAAAACCCTAAGGTCTTCCAATGAATAGTCAGTCACTTTCATGCTTAAAAACCAGAGAACAGTGCAAAGCACCTAAAGCCATAGATGAGTTTATGAGCCTAGGTAGCTGTCACCAAGCGTTGGCTCCGAAGGAATAACATTATATAAGACAGTAGAAATTGGGGATGGGGGGTATGGGCCTAAGGGCAAAGGTAAAAGGAGGAGATACGTTAAAAGAAAAAGAAATTAGAGTACCTTAGAGGTGCTCTTTTGGAGGACAAAAAGATGGTTCCGTTATCAGTGGATATTCAGATTTCTGGGCCTGTTGGACTATGAAAGCATTTCCTTTATATCTATTACATATAGCAGTTCAGAAGCAGTAAGTAAATGGTCTTTGTTGTTGTTTTTTAACACACTATTTTTAGAGCAGTTGTAGGTTCACAGCCACCATGCCTTTTAAATATTTTTAACACAGCAAGAATGTCTTTGTGCAGTAGGACAATTCTTGTCTCCTTCTCAACATTGTAAATAGAAATATTTTTCACATACAACAGAGTAAAAATAATAGAGCAATGAACACCCACATAACTTTGATCAGGATTAAAAATTTGTTAATATTTTGACAAACTTATTCTCTCTCTGCACGCTTTCTATGATGAACCATTTAAGAGTAATTTGAAGACTTTGTCATACTTCATTGTTAACTACTTCAGCATGCATCTCCCTAGGATAAGTATATTTGCCTAAATAAGCACATTGCTATTTAGCATACCTAGGAAAGTTAATAATAATTATAATTCTCTAACATAACTTAATAATCTGCCCATATTTAAATTTCCCTTTTGTCTTTAAATATACTTTTGTAGGTATTCAATTTACAGATATTGATAGTTTTGAACCAGGATCAAAACAAGGTTTACACTTTGTTTTTGTGTATCTGTTAGAATTCAATCTAGAAAGCTAGTTTGAAAATTATTCATTTTCAAATCACACTGATGTTTTCAAAAATCCAGATCATGTTTTTATGTCCCTCAGGATCTGCTTCCCTATTTCCAGGTGGTGTAGTTTGCCTTTTCTTTCTCCTCTGTTGGCCATGGACTGGCAACTGGATCTAGAACCTTGCTCAGATGTTGTGATGATAATTACTGATAGTCATATGATTCTTTTGATGTTCCCATTGTCTGGAATTTATCTGCAGGGAGTGTCTGTAAACTAGCTTCTGTCCCTTTTTCATGTGATAATCTTAATCTTTGAGTGTGCTTTTGCTTTCTGTCACAGGACTATGTCACAGCCACACCTTGTGTTTTCTCCCTATTCCTGGAACCTGAGATTTCTCCAAGGAGCACTGTTTTGTTTTCTTTTTCTTAAAATGGGTAAAAATTATTTGCAAACAAAAATATGGATGCTGAATTTACTCATTAATATTAGAGTGCTATTGCTTCAAGAATCTTTTAGTGGTCTAAACCAATATCTATGTCTACGCCCACATAGATCTAGATGTAATTTTATTTTTCAACTCAAATTTATAAGGTTTTTTCTTCTTTTATTTTCCTATTTATATTTTAAACATATAAAAACCAAAACACATGAGGAAAAAGTTAGATTTCTTTGCTTGTTGCAGCAAGGAAGAATGCATACCGTAGAGAACCATAGGACATCCAAAAGTAGGGAGGTAGGCATACAGGAGCTTGGGGTTAAACATAGGATGATCTTGGCAGGAACTGGCAGGAATTTATAAACTAAGTGAGTTACTGCCACAGTCAGGAGTTTCGCCTTTAGAACTCCTGGGTCCCTGATGAGTTGTTAGATCAGTAGACCTGTTTGCTCTTCAAGAAACTATGTAGCTGAATGAGCTCGTGTTAAAAAAACGTTTGAGCTCAGCTAGTTTGTTTTGCATGCTATGATTTGGTGCAGTTTGTTTTGTGAACCGCAGTACAGTTTTGCAAGTTAAAGTTTTTATTTCAATTATCAATTTCCCCATGTTAACCTACCTGCAAGCAAGAATATTTATTTATCTATTTATTTATAAACAGCTTCACTGAGGTATAATGGACATATTTTAAATGCATATATTTATTATATATAATGTAATGGAGTTTCAACATATGCATACACTTAAAAAATCATCACCACAATCAAGGCAATAGGCATATCCATCCCCTCCAAAAGTTTCCTCGTGCCTGTTTGTTGTTGCTGTTGTTATTTGCTCATGTTTTGTAACGGCACGTAACATGGATCTAGCCTCTTAGCACATTTTCAAGTGTGTAATACAGTATTTTTAACTATAGCCGTTATGTTGTACAGTAGATCTCTAGAATTTACTTATCTTTATGGCTGAAACTTTATACCCATTGAATATACTCCCCATTTCCCTCCCCCCGAAATCTTGGCAATCAGCATTCTATTTTCTGCTTTTATGAGTCTGACCATTTTAGATTCCACATATAAGTGAGGTCATGCAATATTTGTCCTCTGTAACTGGTTTTATTTGTTTAGCATAATGTCCTTCAGGTTTATCCATGTTGTTTCAAATGACAGAACATATTTATTTTCTAAAGTTGAATAATACCCTCTCTCTCTCTTTCTTTCTCTCTCTCTCTCTCTCCCTCTCACACACACACACACACACACACACACACACACACCAAATTTTCTTTATTCATTTATCTGTTGATGGACATTTGTGTTTTCTCATATCTTGGCTGTTGTGAATAAGGCTACAGTGAACATGGGAGTGCAGATTTTTCTTCAAGATTCGGATTTTTATTATTTTGGATATATTCCTAGGAGTGGTATTGCTGGATCATATAATAGGTAATTTTTGGGGGAACCTCCATACTGTTTTGCAAAGTTGCCACACCATTTCACATTCTCAACAGTGTGAAGGGATTCCAATTTCTCTACATCCTTATCAATGCTCATGTATTTTTTAATAATGGGCATCTTAATAGGTAGGAGGTGATATATCACTGTTATTTTGATTTGCATTTCTCTGATTATTAGTGATGTTGAGCACCTTTTCAATATATTTTCAAAATATTTTATTTCATTTCTGAGCTCTCTATTCTGTTTCATGCATCTGTATGTTTATTTTTATGCCAGTTCCATACAGTCTTAATTACTGTAGATTTGTTATACATTTTGAAATCAGGAAGTGTGATGCTTCCAGCTTTGTTCTTCATTCTTAGGTCACTTTGACTATTCTGAGTGTTTTGTGCTAAACTCTTGCCTTGACTTCATGGGCCATCCAAGATATGTAACCCTGTAATTACCACATTTTCTAATTTCCCTATTTAAAGATGTAGACATCTTGGGGCTTTGCTGATCCTGGAGAGACTGACCCTCCCAGGGCTAGCCAGTTCTTAGAGATACTAAGTGATTGTCCTGCAAGTGTGCCTTTCATATGCAAACCAGCCAACCTGGAGCCCACACCCCACCACTTTCTCTGTTGGCTCTCACACTCTGGGCCACTGTCCATCTGCCCTACGCACCCAAAGGCCAAATACCAAAAGTAAGAACAATCCCTCTGCCACAGAGCCCACTGAAATTATTCCAGCTAGCCAATCCTAAACCTGCTTGCCCTGCTAGTTCTAGTTCACACTTGCTCTGAACATTTACTCCAGTTCTTTGCATCCTTGACTGTAATTGGAACCACCTGGAGGTGGGACGAGGCTTTAAAAAAACACTCACTCTCACCCTCAACTCTAGACATACTAAATCTGAGTCTCTAGTGATGGATCAGAGTTCAAGTTTTTAAGGAGAACCCCAATTGATGTTCATGTGCAGCAAGTATTAAGAATCACTGGTTTAGTCTTTTAACATCTAAAGGAGGCCTCCTACTAGACTCTTTACTTTAGACAAGCTCTGGTCTTTGACTTCTGGCCTCTTCATAAATGCCTTCCAAACTGAAGGTTTCATTCCCTTGTCTGGCAAATGCTATTAGGAAAAAACAGCTTCAATACTCCACTTAACTCTTTGGTCTCCCACATTCCTTTGGAATTTGGTCATTAAGATCATTCAAGACAAATTAGTCCATTTTTAATATTGCTTTTGAAAATATTAAACATTTTTTAATCCAGAATTTTACATTTTTAACACAAGTCTTTGTCTGAATAGGTTATGCAGATTAGTCTACCACACTCCCCAAATCTTCAGCTTGTTATTGCCAAAACTCATGTCTGCTCGTTCTGCCACTTGTTTTCTCAAATCCATTTAGCAGTGCAGCCATGGCAGACAGTCCCAGCATGCTGCTACGTCCTCTGTCGAGGGTCTTTCTCCTTTTCTCACTCAGGTATTTCTCCAAGCTGTGAAAGGGTGTCTATTTTGCCCAAGGGCAGCTTGTAAATTCAAAATAGTTAAAGTCCCTGGGGATAAGTCTCAACCAATGGAAACTGTGGGTTGTGGGATAAATAGTCCACATCAGGGGTCCTGAACCCCCAGACCATGGCCTGTTAGAAACTGGGCCATACAGGAAGTGAGCAGGGAGAGAGCACTAAGAGCTCTGCCTCCTGTCAGATCAGCAGCAGCATTAGATTCTCATAGGAGCTTGTACACTATTATGCACTGCACATTCAAGGGATCTAGGTTGTGCCCTCCTTGTGAGAATCTAATGCCTGATGATCTGAGGTGGAACAGTTTCATCCCAAAACCATACCCCTCCACCAATTCCATGGAAAAATTGTTTTCCACAGAACCAGCCCCTGGTGCCAAAAAGGTTGGGGACCACTGGCCCACATTGTCCCTCTAGGAGACAATTAGGAAATGCATTCTATGTATTTCTTCAGAATATCCTCTTTAGTATTGATCTCTGGTTGCCCACAATGGTAACCAACTCATTAATTCACCTTTTTGGCTTTTTCATTGTCCCTGGCTTACTCTTTTTTCCTTGGCTTCCTGTCATCATTTCCCACAAAAGCTATACACATCCAAGTGTCTTTCCTTGGAAGGAGAAATCACATAAAAACATATTATCCTCATGGGAATTTAAGACCTTACCATTTGCCTCATTATTGCGATCAAACTTTAAAGAACCTACATCGTAAACAATGTTCACATTATAAAATGCATAAATGCAACATTGTCAATGTGTTGATTTACTTATATATGTGAATTTCTTCTATATTACAACTTAAATTTTGTTATACATTTATTTTTACTGTAATTATATGCTATTTATCAACATTTATTTTATTAATATAATTAATAGATTAACAAACATTCATTTTATAATAAATATTTACAAAAATATTATTTATAGTAATAATAAATAATGTTTACTAAATACACAAAAGTTTAAATTTACCATAAATATTTATATTATAATAAACTTAATATATTAAATATGATAATTCAAACATGAGCAATAACTTTGATTTGAATATATTTATATTTTTATAACAAAATTTATGATGAATTTCTGCAAACTCTATATTAACATCAATAATTCTAAAAATTCGACATCAATATCAATAAATCACTTTCTGCAGGAAAATTCAATCATTCATGTATGACCAAATAAATTACCAAATCTTACCACAAGATGGCAGTGCCTGCAAGGGCTTGTCTTTTCGGCATAGCTTTGTGATACACCCATGATCATTGCGCTGTTTCTTAATCTGTGCTGGGATGAACAGGTCATGTCCAGCAAAAGCAAGCAGAAATATCCCTGCAAAGTCCTCTATTTATAATCTTCACCATTGCCTGTCCCACTCAGACTAGCTTTAGTCATCATGACATACATCCAAATGTTAGGCTTTCTTGCTCACCCACAGGGGCCTGCAGACCTAAGCAGGTGTCCCCCCAGCCAGACCAGGCTCTTCCTCATTACCACTGATTATGTTCCATCACCACTTGTTACTCTAGGGCTTATCTAGGAGGAGCTATGGGGAGTGCTATGTTGTTGGGAGATAGACAATTAATTGAGCAGACATGTCAATGCATTGCCCAGGAACCCAGGCAGAAACTCACTTGGTTGATATTCAGACAATGGAGTAAACACACTCTTTGTTGGTATCTCTGCTCCAGTGAGAATTTTTACATGCTGTTTGACCCAAATACCTTAAAAGTAGACAATCAGATTGGGATTCTGGAATTGTTTCATAACTTGTAAGAAAATGATATTTGGGCTGGTGATAGTCCCTTGCACATTGTTGCATTACATTTACCTAATCCAGGGTCAGCAAACTACATCCCACAGGCCAAATTTGTCCCACTGCCTACTTTTGTAAATACAGTTTCACTGGAACACAGCTACACCCATTTGTTGCACATTGTCTGTGGATCCCCTAGAATACTTGTCACAGAAACTTATGGTATGCAAATTCTAAAATATTAGTGTGGACTTTTTTTCAGAGACAGGGTCATATTATGTTGCCCAGGCTGGAATGTAGTGGCTATTCACAGATGAGTTCAGACTGTATTATAGCCTGGAACTCCTGGCCTCAAGTGTTACTCCTGCCTTGGCCTCTAGGGTAGGTAGGACTACTTGTAAACACACCAAGCCTGGCTTATTTAACCTTTTGTTAAAAAAATTTACATAGATAGGAATGATGGTAGGGTAAGTACAAAATAAAAGAATTCCCTCTGTTCTCACACAGCCCAGCTTCCTCAGGCATTTCACCACTTCACCTATCATTTTCCTATTATATACTTCATTCATTTCTTTCTTTCTTTTTTTTTTTTTTTTTTTTGAGACGGAATTTCGCTCTTATTGCCCAGGCTGGAGTGCAATGGCTTGATCTCGGCTCACCGCAACCTCCACCTCCCTGGTTCAAGTGATTCTCCTGCCTCAGCTTCCTGAGTAGCTGGGATTAAAGGCCTGTGCCACCACACCCAGCTAATTTTTATATTTTTACTAGAGACGGGGTTTCTTCATGTTGGTCAGGCTGGTCTCGAACTCCCCACCTCAGATGATCCACCCGCCTTGGCCTCCCAAAGTGCTGGGATTACAGGCGTGAGCCACCACGCCCAGCCCATTCATTTCTTTACTCCACGAACAAATGTATGTACAATCGCTTTATTATCTAACTAAATAAATTCCTTTGAAACTGGGCCAATTGGCTAAATTTCTGTAGAAAGAGGATATCTATGTTAGGAGAGTGCCTGTGTGCTAGAGAAGTGCAGGAATTTGAGGAAAATGTTAATAATGTGTATCTGTAGATAATACAATTAGGTATTAGTCATTCTTAGCTTTACTTATCTATATTTTTCTAATTTTTCTATTGTAAAAATGATTGTTTGTTTAACTAGACATATATATGAATACATATATACATAGTCTCCATACATACACACATATATAATATTAAAGTGGAGACTGGGCCTGATAAATCCCTGAGCAAACAAAACCAACTGGGTCTTAAAAATAGCCTTAACTTTGCTCAAACTACAAACATAAGCAAAAATTAACTTGGGCTATTTCTGGTACATGCTTATATTAGAAACAAAAGTTAAGCTCAGCCAATTGAAAGAGTTAAAATAGCTATTCTGGCATATGAAATGTTTAAGCTAAAGGAACTAGAAAAACAGCAGGGTTTGATCGTAATGCTGTTTCTTAAAAGCAGAGGAGGAAACTCCCATGTAAAAGACACACTCTCTATACTAGAAGGAAAGGCAACATCCTTATCTTTAGGATGAGAAGTTGAAACCCAAAGAATTCTGTGCAGACTTTGTTAAAATAGTTTTATCTTTTAAGCCTCCTCGCAAATAATTTAGCTACTTCTTCACAGCCAATTAGTCTTTGTTTAATCCACTATGTAAGTAATTAATTCTAACTGCTTCTTTGGGTCTTCATTTCTTTACATGGCTCTCATGCCACATAAAACATCTTATGCGTCTCACCTGTTACTCTTTCTTATGTCAATTTTTGTACCCAGCAAGGACTTTAAGAGAACGGAGGTAGAGGTTTTTCTGCCCCAACTCAGTCATAAGCAGTGAAATAAAGTATGATTATATGACTAGAGACTTTCCAACAAGGTAAACTAAAAGCAATACTGTAACTGCTAAAGTAATTTATTTATTTTGCTTCCATAATTGTCTTATAAATACTTGCCTCTGACACTTGGTCATCCTAATGCTAAACCTCCTTGGGTTTGGTGCTTCCCAATTCATGAATTTTTTCTTCCTCAAATAAACTCTAAACATTTCATTGTGCCACAAATTTATATGTAAATATATGTGTGTTTGTGTACATATATGTGTATATATATGAGTACATACATACAGGTAGACCTCATTTTATTGCACTTCACTTTATTGCACTTCACAGACATTGTGTGTTTACAGATTGAAGGTTTGTGGCAACCCTGTGTAGAGCAAGTCTATCAGTTTCAGCTTTCCAACAGCATATGCCCACTTCAAGTCTCTGTGTCACACTTTAGTAATTATCACAATATTTCAAACTTTTTATTATTATTATATCTGTTATGGTGATCTGCAATCAGTAATCTTTGGTGTTACTATTGGAATTGTTTCCATACACCATGAACCGCATCCATATAGGACAGAAACTTTAAAACTGTGTGTGTTCTGACTGCTCTAACCAACGGCTCGTCCCCTGCTACCCTCCCTCTGCTTGGGCCTCCCTATTCCCTGGGACACAACAGTATTGAAACTAGGACAGTTAATAAGCCTACAACAGCCTCTAAGTGTTGAAGTAAAAGAGAAGTCATAAATCCCTTACTTTAAATCAAAAGCTAAAAATGATTAAGCTTAGTGAGGAAGGCATGTAGAAAGCCGAGAGAGGCCTCATGTGCCTGTTCGCCAAGTTGTGAATGAAAAAGAAAAGTTCTTGAAGGAAATTAAAAGTGCTACTCCAGTGAACACATGAATGATGAGAAAATGAGACAGCCTGATCACAAATAGCAAGAAAGTTTTCGTGGTATTTTATTACTAAAATGTTAGTGGAGAAAGCTTTAGTAACAGTGGAAAGTTTAGTGATCCATCAAAACAGCCACAACATTCCCTTAAGCCCAACGCTAATCCAGAGCAAGGTCATAGCTTTCTTCAATTCTCTGAAAGCTGAGAGAGGAAAGGAAGCTGCAGAATTTTGTTCATGAGGTTTAAGGAAAGGAGCTTATCTTCACAAGATAAAAGTGCAAGGTGAAGCAGCAAGTGCTGTTGTTGAAGCTGCAGCAGGTTATCCAGAAGATATAGCTAAGATCATAGATGAAGGTGGCTGCACTAAACAAAACATTTTCAGTGTAGGTGAAACAGCCTTGTATTAGAGAAAGATGCCATCTAGTACTTTCATAGGTTGAGAGGAGAAGTCAATGCCTGGCTTCAAAGCTTCAAAGGACAAGCTGACTCTCTTGTTAGGAGTTAATGCAGTTGGTGAATTTAAGTTGGATCCAATGTTCATTTACTGTTTTGAAAAATCCCAGGATCCCTAAAAATTATGTTAAACATACTCTACCTGTGCTGTATAAGTGCAGTACTATAAATGACAGCACATCTGTATAGAGTATGGTTTAATGAATATTTGAAACCCACTGTTACGACCTACTATTCAGAAAGAAAATACCTTTCAAAATACTACTGCACATTGACAATATACCTGGTCACCCAAGAGTTCTGATGGAGATGTACAGGTAGATTAATGTTTTCGTGTCTACTAACACAACATCCATCCTGTAGCCCATGCATCAGGAAATAATTTCAACTTTCAATTCTCAATTCAATTTCTTATTTAACAAATACATTTTGTAAGTCTGTAGCTGATAGGGATAGACAGTGATTCCTCCAATAGATCTGGGAAAAGAAAATTGAAAACCTTCCGAAAAAAACTTTACCATTCTAGTTGCCATTAAGAACATTCATGATTCACGGGAGAAGGTCAAAATATCAGCCTTAACTGCAGCTTAGAAGAAGTTGATTCCAGCCTCCATAAGTGACTTTGAGGGATTCAAGTCATAAGTGGAAGAAGTAACTGGAGATGTGATGGAAATGGCCATAGAACTAGAATTATAAGTGGAGCCTAAAGAAATGACTGAAATGCTGCAATCTTGTGAGAGAATTTTAAAGGATAAGGAGTTGATTCTTACGGATGAGCAAAGACAGTGGTTTCTTAAGATGGAATCTACTGCCAGTGAAGATGCTGTGAACATTGTGGCAATGACAAAAAGGATTTAGAATATTACATCAACTCAGTTGATGAAGCTTGGCAGGGTTTGAAAGGATTGACACCAATTTTGAAAGAAAGAAAGATGCTATCAAACAGCATCTCATGGTACAGATAAATCTTTTGTAGAAGGAAGAGTCAATCTATGCATCAAACTTCATTGTCATCTTATTTTAAGAAATTGCCACCCTAGCTTTCAGCAACCACCACCCTGATCAGTCAGCAGCCATCAATATTGAGGCAAGACTCTCCACCAGCAAAAAGAATACAACTTGTGGAAGGCTCAGACGATTGTTAGCATTTGTCAGCCATAAAGTATTTTTAAACTAAGGTATGTAATTTTGTTTTCAAACTTAATGCTATTGCACACTTAGTAGACTACAGTATTATATGAACATGAGTTTTACGCGCACCAGGTAACTAAAAGTTTACGTGACTTGCTTTATTGCAATATTCTCTTTATTGCAGGGGTCTGAAATCTAACCTGCAATACCTTTTTTTTTTTTTTTTTTAACTAGTAAAGTCTGGGCATTTATTGTGTCCCTTACACCAATAATGTACATTCTACCCATTAAGTAATTTTTCATCATCCACCCACCCCCGACTCTTCCACTTTTCCAAGTCTCCAGTGCATGTCATTCCACCTTCTATGTCTATGTATGCAGATTATCTAGCTTCCACTTAAGAGTAAGAATGTGGTATTTGACTTTCTGAGTTGTTTCACCTAAGATAATGACCTCCAGTTCCGTCCATGTTGCTGTAAAAGACATGGTTCATTCTTTTTTTACACCAGTAATATCTTTAGATCTCTCTCTCTCTCTCTCCCTTCTCTCTCTGTCTCTCTCTGTGTGGGTGCATGTGTGAACACATTTAAAATATCAAAAGTTCTTCACTAACAAAAGACCGCAGAACTCAGGAATTCCCACTATGAGAAAAACACTTAAAATATGCTTGGTTTCTAAAGCTTTGCTTATGTGACTACTGTAGATTTCCTGTTTTTCTTGTGTGCCGAGGAAACTAAAGCCACCTGGGAGTGGTATCAAGAAGAAAGCCCGTGAAGCCTTCCAAGATGGGGAAGACAAAAGAAAGCTGGCAGGATTGTGCTTGCTAAGGTGTGTCTGCGCAGTATCCGTGATTTTTTCTGACCTTCTCTCACCCCCGCACCCAACACCCATCGTCAAACTCACATCAGATGATTCAGACATGGCTCTGCTAACACTTTAATAATAGCATGGATTAATTTTAGTTTCAAGTTTAGTTTTACTGCACCACCCCATTTGTGGAAAACAACTAGCTTACTCAGCATTTTTTTCCTTTTATAAAGGAGGGAAAGAACAGAAAAGTAGTAGGAGGAAAGAGAACAAGAGGTGAGTGAGGCAACTGAAGACTGCTCTTGGACCTGCGTTGCTGTAGGGCAGGTATGTTACCTTTCTCTTAAATGCAAGTTAGTCCCTAACTCAAGACTTGGTTTCTGATTAAGAGTGGCAGCTGAGGAATGGGCAGGAAGGTCAGGGTGCCTGCTGCCTGGCCTGCAGGAGTCTGTGGCTGCCTTTAGTTCTGGGGAAGCTCAACTTCTCCACTTGAACCAGTGATAGTTGAGCGGTGACAGCCAGGCACACCGCGACCCCCTGGGTGTGCTCCTCCCTGATCATCAACTCAGGACAGCAGTGAGTGGCCTGGAAAGAACTCTGGTGGGTGCCTGCCTGACTACCTCTAACAGGCCCTGTCGCAGGCCCCAGAATGCAGAGGACAAGGAGCTTCCAGGCAATTATACCTGAAGGGAGAATTTCTTTTCTATCTTTCTAGTGATCACACTTAGGAAAGCTTCAGAATAAGAGCTCTATAAATCTCTGCGTAGAAATAAACTTAGGCCCCACATCGCTGGTCTTTATTACTTAAAAATAATTACATAGTCGAAACTCTGTGTGTGTGTGTGTGTGTGTGTGTGTGTGTGTGTGTGTGTGTGTGTGGTGTTAGTTTCCCATAGGAACATCTGAGTCACTTGTAGCTCTTGCTAAACAGATAGATACTTAGGCCTGGGAATCTGGGTTTGAACAATACTCTCAGGTGATTCTTTTTTTTTAAAAAAAAAAAAAAAAAAAAAAAAAAAAGGCAAAAAGAAGAAGAATAGAAACTACTTTTAAAATAAAGAAGATTTTTTTTAAACCACCATGTCCCATGGTGGTTGGCTGCACCTATCAATCCATCATCTAGGTTTTAAGCCCCGCATGCATTAGGTATTTGTCCTAATGCTCTCTCTCCCCTTGCCCTCCACTCACCAACAGGCCCCAGTGTGTGAGTTTCCCACCGTGCTGCCCAGCCCCCCGTGTCCATTTGTTCTCATTGTTCAACTCCCACTTAGGAATTAGAACATGCAGTGTTTGGTTTTCTGTTCCTTTGTTAGTTTGCTGAGAATGGGATCTTATTAAATTAAAGACCTGCACAGCAAAAGAAACTATCATCGGAGTGATCAGGTGATTCTTATGTACATCAGAGTTTGAAAACCAGTCCTGACTAGGATTGAACAGCTGTATTTCATTTGGTAGAAGTCAAAAGGTCTGTGGTTCCCACACAGCTAAGAAACCAGAGGTCTGGTTTATATAAAGTTGTTTGCAGGAGCAGCCACATCTTCCTAGAGCTTCCTTTATTGTTCACTATAAAGAAGGGACTGTACAGTTGCAGTCACTATAATGTGATGAACACGTTACACATCACATTACAATGTATTTCAGTGTGGAAATCAGGACCTCGTGTTTGATCTCCATTTTCCATACTCCCCTCAGTGAAGAATCAGACAAGAGCAGGTTGTACAGCAGCAGCGTGCTTGAACTTTACGGTTTTGCTCTCGTGGAAAATTTATTTGTAGTTTTTGTTTCTTAGTAATTTATAATTTGTTTATTTTGTTGAAATACATAATCTAATGGACCAATTGTTATTGTAATTATTGTAGCTTAACCTCCATTTAATTTAACATTTACTGAAATCCTATTTTTGTGCTGCATGCTATGCAAAGACAAACTTACAACGTCTTGTTTTATTATCAAAATACCCTCCGGGTTGGATGTATGATTTAACTCACAGACCCCTATAATTAACAGGCTCAGCTAGATGAAGCTGCTGGGTCAAGGCCACATAAGTAGTGAATGATAGAGCTGGTATTTTTGATGGGCATTAGATGCATCTTGAATGTTTGACATATCAATACAAAACTGAGTATTTGAGACATTTGAACACAATATTATTTTTACATTTTTCTGATTATAAGGAATTACAGACATCATAGAAAACAATTTTAATATAATGGCAATAAAAATGTGCCAGGAGATCTACAGAATAATTGTACTTTCAATACTAAATTTATGGAATTAAACTTCACCTCTAAAAAAATTACAATTAAATCCCATATACCTTTCACCTTGATTCACCCAACAGTGACACTGACTTTATCTCTCAAAAAGAAATCTAACTTATCTATTAATATATATGTAGACAATTTATCTATCTCTCTAGATATCTATAATTTATCTCTCTATATAATATGCAATATTATATGTATTGTTAGTCTTATTCTTTTTCTTATTCTTATCTGTGGGAGTAAATTGCAGAGAACCTGACCCTTCTAGGCTATGTACTTCAGCCTGTAGTTGAATTCTTTAGATTCTGGACATGCTCCTGCTTCCCTTTTGGAAAGATAGCCTGTATTCTCTAGAGTTTCCTCATCCCACAGTGGATCCTTTCCCTTCTCCCTTCTATTCCCATCACTCTTCCAAACCTGTAGATAAAAGACAAACATATAAGGTCACACTGATGCATTAGAGAACAAGTTTCAGTATATGGTGATCATTAAAAAGTTACTGCGGGTTGTTGATCAAAAACCTTATAGCGTAACCATTGTCTTTGAGGTAAATTATTCTGACAGATAAGTGGTTGCAGCAGCATAACACAGAGTAATAGGTTGCCAGATTATCCAGGCTTTTGTCTTTTACTCTCTTTTTTGTTGGTAAATATACATAATAAAATTAGTATTTTATTAATTAAGAATATACTTCGGTGACAGTATATTCACATTGTTGTGCAGCCATCTTCAGAACTTCATCATGTAAACTGAGTCTCTCTACCTTTGAACGACAATTCTGCGTTCCCTCCTCCCCCAGCCCATGGTAGCTATACTTCTACTTTCTGTCTCAATGTATTTGATTATTCTAGTACCTCATACGATATGTGCTCTTTTGTGTCTGGCATATTTCACTTGGCACAATGTCTTCAAGGTGATCCATGTTGTCGCATGTGTCATAATTTCATACATTTTTATGGCTGAATAATAGCTCATTGTAGGTTTATACAACGTTTTGTTAATCTATTCATCTTTTGATAGTCATTTGGGTTGTTTTCATCTTTTTTGGCTGTTGTGCATAACGCTGCCATAAACATCGATGTACAAATATCTGTGTGAGTCCCTGCCTTCAATTTTTTGGAGTGTATATGTAGAAGAATTGCTTGATCAAATGTTAATTCTATGTTTGGTTTTCCAAGGAGCCATCATACTGTTTTCCATAGGGACAATACCAGTTTATGTTCCATGGACAGTGCACACAGATTCCAAATCCTCAACATCCTAGCTAACACCTATTTTCTGTTTTGGGGTTTTGGGCTTTAAAAAAAAAATAGTCCTAATGGGTGGGTCTAACATGTTACCTCATTGTAGTTTTGATTTTCATTTACCTAGTGATTAATGATGTTGAGCGTGTTTTCATGTGCTTATTGGCCATTTCTTCTTTGGAGAAACATCTAGTCTACTCTGCCCATTTTTGAATTTGTTTTTTTGTTGTTGTTGTTTTTTTGCTGTTGTTGCTATTGAGTTTTATGAGTTCTTTATGTATTCTATCAGAAACATGATTTGCAAATATTTTCTCCCTTTCCATAGGTTGCCTTTTTACTCTGTTGACAGTGTTCTTTGATGCACAAAAGTTTTTAATTAAGATGAAGTATGGTGTATTTAATTTTTTTCACTTGTTTTCAGTGGTTTTGGTATCACCCACAAGAAATTATTGTGTATGATGCCAGAAATCATTGTGTATGACATACCAGAAATCCAAGGTAGGCAGAACAGGTAGTTCCCAGTCAGATTAGTGTGTTACAAATAAGGTCTTTGCTCCCTCCACTTCAAGGGAAGGAATTGGGAAGTGAAACACCACCTCCTCCAAACTAAGACCATGTCGCTGAGTGGAGTGGGTAGAATTGGCAAACAAAATGCCATGGAATCTCCTACCATTTTGAATGTGCCTTTTAAAAATATTGGACATTTGCCTGGTTGCTGTAGACTTATGACTGTTTTCCAGAGCTCCTATAAGATCATTTTAGCCATTTTTTAAAGTTGTTTTGTGATGTCTCCAAGGAGAGAAGGGTTTAGAACTTCCTAGCCTGCTATTTTACTCAATTGTCCAGGTTCATAATCCTGGTTATATGATTTCTGCATTCATCATTTGTAAGACTCATGATATCATTTGCATATTCGTGGCTATAATACTCTCTAACTTGCAGATTTTTGTGCCAGTGAGATCAGATACTTAAGGTATGCATCACAGGACTTAGAGTATTAGTGGGCCCCCTATTATGGTAACAATTACTTGGATTTTAATATTACTACTGAAATAAAACTTTAAAGAAGATAACATTCCATGTTTCATCACTTAATGTCATTACAGATTTGGGAGAGTGATAAAAGAAGCCTTCCCTGCAGTCAGCTAATGCTAGATTACATATTGTCCAATAGAAACACAGACGTCTCATCAGTCCTATGTTGATGGGTGTTTGGGAAACACTGAGACAGAGAATGACAATGTAACATTATTTCTACTGGGAGGCTCTTCTAGGTTGGAAGTTGCCATGGAATCTGGACCCAAAATGTTGGCCCCCATTTGCCTGGTGGAAAACAACAATGACAAGCTGTTGGTGAACCAGCAAGCTATACAGATTCTTGAAAAGATTTCTCAGCCAGTGGTGGTGGTGGCCATTGTAGGACTGTACCGTACAGGGAAATCCTATTTGATGAACCATCTGGCAGGACAGAATCATGGTAAGTGGTACCCTGGGACACAGGCCGGTTGCTTGATTCCAGCTATATCTCAGTTTCGTCATTCTCTACCCCAGGCACATGAAGGTAGACTCCAATTCCTTTCAATAAACCAACCTTCTCATTCTAATTCTTACCACCAAACTGCTACATTACAAGAATCCGTTCTCATATTTTTTCCCTCATTCCCATTAAGGAAACTCTCCATTACTAGTGCCCAGAATCCTAACTTCCCTTGTGTATTCAAGTCCTGGGTTCCTCTAATTGTGTCTCCTTTCTCTCAAAAAGTATTTTGCTTTCTTTATGTAATATTCCCATCAACATATGAAGATGTTTTAATCTATATAATCTTAAAAACTCTTCCTGAGTTTCACATCCCATCGTGGCCACCGACTTCTGTTTTGTTTTTGTGTTTGTTTTAGTTTTTAACCGCTTTTCAATGCAAAAAATGATCTCAATTTCCCTTTTTGAGTTTTTTTTCTCTTGTCTTTTTTCTCATGTTTGTTTCTCATGTGTTTCTTCAACCCACTCCTCTCTGACTTTGAACCCCACCACTTTTTAAGATGTTCCTTTATTAGTGACCTACATTTTGTCTGATTCATAGATTCCTCTTTGTCACCATTTTGAGTCCTTGCTTGGCATCATTCTCACATTTAGTGTCCCATGTTTTTTTATAAAGATTATTCATAAAATAAGCCATTCTTGAGGAAATACAGAAAGCACCATCTTGTATGCTGGGTTAGTTACAATCCAACCAGTCCGAATCCATGGCCCCAGGGCTGCTTGGCTGCTCTGCTGTCCCCATGCTTAGCTTCCTCCTCTTCCCTGCAGGCTTCCCTCTGGGCTCCACGGTACAGTCTGAAACCAAGGGCATCTGGATGTGGTGCGTGCCCCACCCCTCCAAGCCAAACCACACCCTGGTCCTTCTGGACACCGAGGGTCTGGGCGATGTGGAAAAGGTAAGACAGGGAGTCATAGGCAGGTTCTTTTTATTCCAGACATGATCCTTGTAATTTAATTGTTGTGATACATTTGTGAAAACTAGAAATCCAACTACAGTGAATATGGCAAACTTTGACCTGTTTGAGTCACACTTCCAGACAAGATTAGATATCATGGTACATTAGGTAAAACATTCTTTTATTTCTTGGCACAGTGGTGAATGATTTGATTCAATTTCATAAAATCTTGTTAAGCAGTTGAGTTCCAGGCCTTTGGGCTGAGTAGCGTAGACATTGGTGAACAAAGTAAAGGTCCTGCCCACAAAGAGCCCTTCGGTGTAGTGTGATTGGGAAAGAAGCAGGTTGCCGAGAGGGAGGAGATTGGAATGCAATGCAGTCCCTGCCCTCCGTCAATTCCACCTGGAGCTCTGTGGCTGGAATGGCCCTTTTGAGTTACCATGTTTTGGGACAAGGGTGCTAGGCCTTCATCCCTGGTGCTGGTCAATCACTGGAAGTCTATCCTGGAAAACTTTCTCATTAAGAGAGCTGACACCTGTGATCCAGGCAGCACCTCACAGCTTTCACCACGTACAGTTGTGTATAACAGTGCCTTGATAAGAAAGAGAAGAGGTATTGACTCCGATTCTCAGGAGATGAGGAAAGGCCTCTCACCCACCTTCTGAGCTACCACGTGAAGAGTACATTTGAGGGTTGAAATTAAGAGAGTTCAGTTTATATTTCTCAGGATGAAGCTCATCAGCCACCCACAGAGCATTCTGGAAGGCTTTGAGACACTTCTGATTGTGCTCCTCATGTAAAAGTATTTGTTCTTCCTACAATAAACATTATAAGACGAATTTTTGGTATTTAGCTTCTTATGAATGGGTGAAATAAATAATTTCTCTCTTTTTTTGTCTTAGTTTGAGACTTATTTGGGAATACTTTCTAAATTTCTATACATATACACTTTATTTTTGCCCAAACAGGCATTGGAAATTTTGTTTATTTTTCGGCTTTAGTGTTGTATAATTGACAAATAAAAATTGTATACAATTAAGCTGTACAACTTGATGTTTTGATATGTGTATACACTGTGAAATGATCACCACAATCAAGCCAATAATATAGCCATTACCTCACATAGTTACCATTTTCTTTTTTCTATGCTCTCTTTTTATTTTTTTGGTGTGGTAAGAACAATTAAGATCTGTCCTCTTAGCAGAAGTTAAGGTCACAATCAATATAGTATTGTTAGTTACAGTCACACTGCTGTACAGTAGATCTCCAGAGTTTATTTATCTTGCGTAACTGAAATTTTATACTCTTTGACTAACATTTCTTCATTTCTCCCATCCCCAGCCCGTGGCAACCACTATTCCACTCTGCGGCTATGAGTTTGACAGTTTGACTATTTTAGATTCCACAAATAAGTGAGATCATGCAGTATTTGTCTTTCTATGTCTGATTTATTTCACTCAGCCTAATGACCTCGGTGTTCATCTAAGTTGTTGCAAATGACAAAATTCCCTTTTTTGAGATTGAATATATATATTATATATATAATATTCAATATTCAATAAATATATATATGCATGCTATGGATGGGTTGGTTGTGTCCCCACCCAAATCTCATCTTGAATTGTAGTTCCCATAATCCCCACATGTCATGGGAGGGACCCGGTGGGAGGTAATTGAATGATGTGGGTGGTTTCCCCCCGCTATTCTCATGACAGTGAGTAATTTCTCATGAGAGCTGATGGCTTTATAAGGGGATTCCCCCTTTACTTGGCTATCATTCTTCTCTCTCCTGCTACCATATGAAGAAGGATGTATTTGCTTCCCCTTCCATCATGATCATAAGTTTCCTGGGGCCTCCCTAGCCATGCTGAACTGTGAGTCAAACTTCTTTCCTTTGTAAATTATCCAGTCTCGTGTATGTCTTTATTGGGCAGCATGAGAATGGACTAATACAATGCACATACACATACTCTATGTTTTCTTTTTCTGTTCGTCTGTTGATGGACATTCAGGTAGTTGCCATATCTTGGCTATTGTGAATAATGCTGCAATTATTATGGATATATTTAAATATTCATACTTCCATATTTAAATATGAATGTGAAAGTACAGATATCTCTTTAAAATATTGATTTAATTTCATTTGGATTTATACATAAAAGTAAGATTATTGGATCACATTGTAGTTCTATTTTTAATTTTTTGAGGAACCTCCATACTTTTTCCATAATAGCTGCATGAATTTACACTCCAAAAAACAGCAAATGTTCCCTTATTTTATATTCTTGCTGATAACTGTTATTTTTAATTCTTTTGGAAATAGCCATCTTAAATATGTCAGGTGATATCTTATTTTTGTTTTAATTTGCATTTCCTTGATAATTAGCAATTTTATACGCTTTTATATATACATATTGGTCATTTGTATGTCTTCTTTTGAGAAATGTGTATTCAGGTTCTTTACTCATTTTTTAATCTTTATTTTAACTTCAGGGGTACATGTGCAAGATGTGCAGTTTGTTACATAGATAAACATGTCATGGGAGTTGGTTGTACAGGTTATTTTATCACCCAGGTATTAAGCTATAGTGTCCATTAGTTATTTTCCCTGCTTCTCTTCTTCTTCCCCTCCCACGCCCTCCCATAATGCCCAGTGTGTGTTGTTCCCCTCTATGTGCCTGTATGTTCTCATCATTTATTTCCCACTTACAAGTGAGAATATGCAGTGTTTGTTTTCTATTCCTGCTTTAGTTTGCTAAGGATAATGCCCTCCAGGCCCATCCATGTCCTTGAAAAGGACATGATTTTGTTCTTCTTTGTGGCTGCATAGTATTTTATTGCGTTTACTTACCACATTTTATGTATCCAGGCTATCACTGATGGGCATTTAGGTTGATTCCATGTCTTTGCTATTATGAATAGTGCTGTAATGAAAGGAAGACATGCATGTGGCCAACAATCATATGAAAAAAAAGCTCAATATCACTGATCATTACAGAAATCCAAATGGAAACCACAGTAAGATACCATCTCACACCAGTCAGAATAGGGTATTAATAGAAAGTCAAAAAATAATAGATATTGGTGAGGCTGTGGGCTTTTACACCATTAGTGGAAGTGTAAATTAGTTCAACCATTGTGGAAGACAGTATGGCAATTCCTCAGAGAGTTAAAGACAGGCCTACCATTGAACCCAGCAATCCCATTACTGGGTATATACCCAAAGGAAAATAAATCATTCTATTATAAAGACGCATGCACGCAAGTTATTGCAGCACCTTTGTTCATTTTTAATGAGGTAGGAGGTTTTATTTGCGATTGAGTTATATAAGTTCCTTATATACTTTGGATATTAACCCCTTATCAAATATATGGTTTGCAAATATTTTTCTCCCTTTCCATTGGTTACATTTTCACTCTGCTGCTTGTTTCCTTTGTTACCTGAAGCATTTTAATTTGATGCAATCCCACTTGTCTAATTTTGCTTTTGTCACCTGTGCTTTTGGTGTCATATCTAAAAACATCATTGCCCAAAGCAATGTCAAGTTTTTTCCCGTGTATTCTTCTGGTATTTTTATGGCTTCATATCTTTTTTTTCCCTCTTTTGTCTAACTAAAATTTTGTATCCTTTAACTAACATTTTCCAACCTTCCTTTTCC
The DNA here is from genome assembly GCF_047675955.1 of Chlorocebus sabaeus. Classification (NCBI taxonomy): domain Eukaryota; kingdom Metazoa; phylum Chordata; class Mammalia; order Primates; family Cercopithecidae; genus Chlorocebus; species Chlorocebus sabaeus. The sequence continues at coordinate 47,540,703 of NC_132923.1, read as the reverse complement.
CCTCTCCGCTAGCTCCTCGTAACCGTCATTCTACTTTCTACTGCTATGAGTTCAACTCTTTTAGATTTCACATATAAGTAAAATCATGCAGTGTTTGTCTTTCTGTGCCTGGTTTATTTAACTTAGCTTAACATTCTCTAGATTCCTCCAGGTTGTTGCCAATGACAGGATTTCCTTCTTTTTGAAGGCTTAATAGTATTTCATTGTATATAGATTTCACATTTTTAAAAATTCATTCATCTGTTGATGGAAACAGGTTAACTCCATGCCTTGGCTATTGTGAATAGTAAGCAATAAATATAAAAGAACAGATATCTCTTTGACATAGTCATTTCATTTTCCTTGGATGTATACACAGTAGTGAGATTTCTGGATCCAGTTTCTAGCTTTCCATTTAAGTCTTTAATCCATTTTCAGTAGTTTTTGTGTATGGTAGGCAATAGGATCAAATATAGATCTCCTGCATACATGTGGATATCTGTTTTCCCAGCACCATTTATTGAGGAGACCATCCTTTCTTCAATGTATGTTCTCAGCACATTAGTCAAAAATGAGTTCACTGTGGATGTATGTTTATTTCTGCGTTGTCTATTCTGTTCCATTGATCTCTATGTCTGTTTTCATGCCAGTATCATACTATTTTGGCTACTGTGACTTTGCAATATATATTGAAATGAAGAAATATAATACCCCAGGCTGTGTTCTTCTGGTTCAAGATTACTTTGGTTATTCAGGGCATTTTGTGATTCTGTGTTAATTTTAGGATTATTTTTTATATTTATTTAAGAATATTATTGGGGCTGGGTTGAGACAGTGGAGATGACTTAAAGCTAGGAGTTAGAAACCACCATGGGCAACATAGTGAAAACCCATCTCTACAAAAAAATAATAATAAACAAAATGCCTTTGGGATTTTTATAGGTACTTTAAAGTAATCTATCAAATGGTAATATTCTCCTGTCTAAATAGTTTGTTGTTTGTCACGAATTCCACTTCTAAGAAGAATCCTCATTGATTACTTTTTTAAAAATTAGGGATTGGGGGACATAAGTAACGAATAGGCTATTCTTCCTACCTCCAAAATCCCATATAAAATCTCCTGGAATCATGTAGAAATCTCTAGATCTCAATTTTTGTATGTGCTTTAGGAACCAGTTACACATGCTTTTTAGGGTAGAAATAATTCCTGGACTATCTATAATTTAGACATGCTCTAATTTATAAAAACAAATTTAGCCTGACCTTTAGTGCCCTTAATCAACCAGGTACTGGAGCTCCCTATTCGGTCTTATCTTCTGCACTTACCCTCTGCTCAGTCAGACCAATAAACTCTGTTCTTATTGCAAAGACTCCTGAAATCTACAGTCTCTAATTTTGTTTCTGTGGGTCTTTCTACTTGCAGAATCACCTTCATTTCTTCGAATCCACATTCTATCAATTCTTTTTTATTTTTGAGACGGAGTCTCCCTCTGTTGCCCAGGCTGGAGTGCCGTTGCGCGATCTTGGCTCACTGCAAGCTCCGCCTCCCAGGTTCATGCCATTCTCCTGCCTCAGCCTCCTGAGTAGCTGGGACTACAGGTGCCCGCCACTACGCCTGGCTAATTTTTTTATATTTTTAGTAGAGACGGGGTTTCACAGTGTTAGCCAGGATGGTCTCGATCTCCTGACCTCGTGATCTGCCCGCCTCGGCCTCCCAAAGTGCTGTGATTACAGGCATGAGCCACCGCGCCCGGCCTCTATCAATTCTTTAACATTCAGCTCACGACTTCCAGGAAGCCTTCATACCACATATACTTTCTTCAATTTTCATAGCTCTTATCTTCCTGGATAGACTTGTAATTTTTAATTTAACATTATAGCTATGGGTTCCACTTCTTATGTACATTACTAAGATGTTATCTCTTTAAAAATATTGTCATTTTTATTGAATTCATCATTATGAATGTTTGTCACAACTTTGAAATAGTCATCTTGAGAGTAAATTTATTAAATTTGCTTTTCTAAACATAAGAACAGTGAGAAGCATTCTTCAGTTTCCTGTAAGTGTTTACTGAATTTAATTGAATATAATTACAATCCCCAGTTATGCATACTATGGTATGGTTTTGTTACATGATGCATGGCCAATAAATATGTGTATACTGAAGAAGCATTAACACTCATCATGAATATCCAACTGAGAACCAGATAGTTTAGTAGTTTTTCATATATGCATCTTATTTCATCCAATTGAGGAAAAGAAAAACCCTATGAAGATTAGAATCCTTTTATATGTAAAGAAATTGTGATTAGAAGACATATTGTACTGTCAAACTGTTGTTTACATTCATGTCTATCTTCTTTGTACAGCAAGTACATTAGCTGAAATCATAAATGAAAGACTGACAAAATAAATATCTCAGTGAATTTCTAAAGACTACACCCCTAAGTCCTTTGCTCTGATGTGCTTTTTAGGGTGACCCTAAGAATGACTCCTGGATCTTCGCCCTGGCTGTGCTCCTGTGCAGCACCTTCGTCTACAACAGCATGAGCACCATCAACCACCAGGCCCTGGAGCAGCTGCAGTATCCTTCCAGGAACAGAACAGAATCACCAAGTTTCATTGACGTTATAGGAATGGAGATCCAGTCATTTCCTCCTTCCCTTTAATTTAATTACCTTTGGTGCAGCACAGGGAACCCAAGACAAAAGACAGTGTTTATAATATTTTTATAAAAGAAATGTGTGGATTGTGGGCAGACAGTTGCTTTTCCTTACCTAAGTCCTAGTTATGTGACAGAGCTCACAGAACTCATTAAGGCAAAGTCCAACCCAAGGCCTGATGGAGTAGAAGATTCCACAGAGTTCGTGAGTTTCTTTCCAGACTTTATTTGGACTGTACGGGATTTCACTCTGGAGCTGAAGTTGAATGGTGACCCTATCACAGAAGATGAGTACCTGGAGAATGCCTTGAAGCTGATTCAAGGTATCAGCAGGTGGCCTGGGTTGTGGGTGGTCCAGTGGGTGTGTGATCTGCTAAACACTGCCCGTCATCTCTTGGGTTTCATTTGTATTTGAGACTAGATTGAGGTCTGTAGAAATGGGGACTGAGGGGTATGTCGAAGAGCTCTAGGAATGGAGCCTAGTTCACTTAAGAAAAGTAGAGTCTACAGTGCAGATAAATTATTCAAGACAGATTTGTTCTTTGTACAATTAGTACTCTAGCATTCAGATTACAATGGGTGCTAAGACTTTCTAAAAACAAGATGCTTGTGATCCCTGTTTTCCCCTCTGCTTTTCTGTGTTTAGAAAATGACTGACCAGATAATTGTTAGACATGAAATTACAAAGAAAAGCCTATCTAATAAAAATATGTGTGTGTGTTAGTCCACTTTGCATTGCTATAAAGGAATACCTGAGTCTGGGTAATTTATAAAGAAAAGAAGTTTACTTGGCTCATAGTTCTGCAGGCTGTACAAGCATGGCACCAGCATCTGCTTCTAATTAGGACCCCAGGAAGTTTTTACTAATGGCAGAAGGTGAAGGAGGCACCTGATGTGTCACATGGTGAGAAAGGGAAAAACAGAGGGGCGTGGTCCCAGACTTTTAACAACCAGATCTTGTGTGAACTCATTACTACAAGGATGATACCAAGAGTATTCATGAGAAATCTGCCTCTGTGACCCAAATACCTCCCACTTGGCCCACTTCCAACATGGGGGGGTCACATTTCAACATGAGATTTGGAGGGGACACATCCAGACTACATCAACATGCTACACGGATATTATTCTTATCATGGAAGGATATAACTTTTCAATACCTGTGTAGTTATATCATCTACAAAAATGATTTTGTGTTCTAAAGTCACTTGAAGAAGCATGTGTCTTTATAATTTGTGCCTTTTCAAAATTTCTGATAATTGTTGGAATATTCATTTTACTTTCTATGTTATGATTTTTCTCTTAAACCCAACATATGTGTCCATGCTAGAATTCATAATAATTGTTTCAATGGGTTACATTTATCTGAGTTTGTATCTGATAAAACCTGATGAGAAATATCAATTCCAGTGTACTCATTGTTGCTTTCATTTTTCTATTTATGCTTTCTTGAAACATTTCTTAAAAATTCATAGGCAGAAGAGCAACACTGTCAAATTGAATATGTCTTTTTCTCTTAAGAGTTTATAGAGAAGTGATGATTATCTTAAAACTACATTTTTGGCTGGGCACGGTGACTCACACCTGTAGTGTCAGCACTTTGGAAGGAAGAGGTGAAAGGATTACTTGAACTCAGGAGTTTGAGACCAGACTGGGCAATATAGTGAGATCCTATCTCTGTAAAAACTAGAACAAATCAGCTAGTGTCTTGGTGCACACCTGTATTCTCAATTACTAAAGAGGCTAAGGTGGAAGGATCACTTGAGCCTGGGAAATCAAGGATGCAGTAAGTCGTGATTTTGCCACTGCACTCTAGCCTGGGTAACAGAGCTTTTTTTTTCTCGAAAAAACAAAACAAAACAAGATTACTTTCTTGTTACATTTAGTCTTCAGAGGATTTTGCTAAAAAATAGCTAACACTATACAAATTCTTTTAGCATTCTTGTGTTTTTCTAAAATAATCATGGTATCTTTTTTACTATACCGAATGTTGCTATTTATAATATTTATCCTGGATACTTTATTTCTGCCTCTTCTTTTTGGTCCCACAGCTCAGTTTCTACATGGAATGAAGTGGACAAGAAATTTACATTTGATATTTCTTTAATTCAGGCATTCATTTAGTAAACATCTCGTAACAATTACTTTATACTCGGCACTACGTTCAGATCCACAGATACTAGCCATGGGTTTTGTTTGTACTTGGATCAGATATCTCCCAAAGTTTCCTGCCAGCATTTTATCACTGGTGCAAGTTTCATGTGCACATAAGTATTGAACGTTTATGTTAAAGGAGGTCTGTAAGTCTAGAAGATGGCAAAAAGACAATAAACCCTGTCAAAAATACCTTTAGCTCCCTTATACCAAGACTATTTTCACTATATTCTCCGATTTTCTTATCCTTCAGGCAAGAATCCCAAAGTTCAAACATCCAATTTGCCCAGGGAGTGCATCAGGCTTTTCTTTCCAAAACGGAAGTGTTTTGTCTTTGACCGGCCAACACATGACAAAGACCTTCTAGCCAATATCGAGAAGGTGGCAGAAAAGCAACTGGATCCCAAATTCCAGGAACAAACAAACATTTTCTGTTCTTACATCTTCACGCATGCAAGAACCAAGACCCTCAGGGAGGGAATCACAGTCACTGGGAATCGTGAGTTTCCTTTTTTCATTTCTGTGGTGCCTCATGTGTGTTGAATATATAGTATAATGTGTTTCTCAGAATTTTTGTTAGATTCCATATAGAAGAACTATGTGTATACAGGTATCCACACTCAATGAAGAAATGTGTATAATTATCACACTTACTGCAATTTACAAATTCCTCTCCAATATTGCAAACTCTGTCACTGATATCTGTGGCTTCCTCATATCTGAAAAAGAAAATCCTCTACTGATAAAATAACTAACTGAATATAAAAACAGACATATAATATTTTCTTAGGGTAAGTCCTATGTGTTCAGTATTCTTTGCAAAGAGAATACAAAAGATATGTTGAAGTTTAAAAACCTCTAGAAGGCTGCGGGTGGTGGCTCACACCTATAATCCCAGTACTTTGGGAGGCAGAGGCACACAGATCACTTGAGCTCAGGAGTTTGAGACCAGCCTGGACAACATGGTGAAACCCCATCTCTACAAAAAATACAAAAATTAGCTGGGCATGGTGGAACATGCCTGTAGTCCCAGCTACTTAGGAGGCTGAGGCAGGAGAATCACTTGAGCCCGGGAGGCAGAGGTTGCAGTGTGCCAATATCATACCACTGCACTCCAACCTGGGCCTCAAAAAAAAAGGAAAAAAAGCCTATAAATAAATAAATATTAGCCCATAATTCCCTGAAAATACATTGGTAGCTTCAGAATTAGGAATAAATGCGATATGATTTACCCTGCCTCATCATTTTATCTGTGTAAACTACTTTTCTTGTAATTTTTAAATGAGAATTTGTACTTCCTGTATACCCTCTAGTATGTTAGATAAAGTAGATATTTAAATTTTTTAGCACTGTGGACTGGGGATCCATAAAAATGAAGAGTCATTACGAAAATAAAAGTGATAATAGCAGAAAGAGATAGGGATGTGGGAGTATGTGTTTGCATGTGTGCACATGCGTGTGTGTGCATGCATGTGTGTGTTCTCAGAAATGTAGCCTAGGATCCCATTGAGCTTTAATTTCATATTTAGCCCCTAAATCTCCTGGTCCATTTAGGTCTAGGAACTCTGGCAGTGACTTACGTAGATGCCATCAACAGTGGAGCGGTGCCTTGTCTGGAGAATGCAGTGATAACTCTGGCCCAGCGTGAGAACTCAGCTGCCATGCAGAGAGCAGCCGACTACTACAGCCAGCAGATGGCCCAGCGAGTGAAGCTCCCCACAGACACGCTCCAGGACCTGCTGGACATGCATGCGGCCTGTGAGAGGGAAGCCATTGCAGTCTTCATGGAGCACTCCTTCAAGGATGAAAACCAGGAATTCCAGAAGAAGCTCGTGGTAATTTGCGTTAGTCATTACTGTTCATCATCCTTCCCCTTGAAGAATGAAGCCTATACTTGCCTTTATTGACACCAATGCTCATCTGTCACTGAGGAATAACTTATCATGGATTCTCATGAGGGATAGAGTTTCAAAAGACTACATATCCCTCTTTTATCTTCCCTAAACAATTCCGGGCCATTGTTTAACTTACATTGCTCCTTCTTGTATCCTTGTACCATTGAGGACAGGAGCACAGGATGCTACCGCTGCAACAAACCATAGAGATTATGGAATGTAGTTCCATCATGTCACAGATGAAGAACCTGAAGCTCAGGAAGGTTAATGAACTTTTCCATAGCCTTGAAGAGAATTTTTAGCATTGTGAATATATGAAATTTTGTGTTTCTGATTCCACATCTACTTCACTAGAATGTATTTCTCATGAGGACCACAGTTAGATTGACTCTTCTACCAGATTCTTTAGAATTTCATGTCCTCCCTATGTTTCTTCTGGTGACATCTCTCTACATTTCCCTTGCAGGAAATCACAATGAATAAGAAGGGGGATTTCTTGCTGCAGAATGAAGAGTCCTCTGTTCAATACTGCCAGGCTAAACTCAATGAGCTCTCAAAGGGCCTAATGGAAAGTATCTCAGCAGGAAGTTTCTCTGTTCCTGGAGGGCACAAGCTCTACATGGAAACAAAGGAAAAGATTGAACAGGACTATTGGCAAGTCCCCAGGAAAGGAGTAAAGGTGAGGAATAAGGGGAACATGGGGAAGTTTATAGGATAGAGTGAATGGAGTCTTCGGCACCAGCCATGGGTAATAAGAGAGCAGAGGGATAGCATAACGTCTTAGCTTTCAATGTCCACTATTTATTATTTATTTCTTAGAATAAAAATTTTTATTCCCAAACAAAGAAAATAGTATTCAGAAATCCAGGAGAGACAGAATGAAAATTAGCCATGTGCCAAGAGCTGGTGATTTGTGTGGTTAAAGTAGAATCTTTGCATTCAAAGTTGATCAAAATGAGAGAGTATGAAATAAATAGACAATTGCATACAGAGTAATGACATTTATGGACCTGTGGAAAATGGGCTACCTACCTGGTGTTTATTACCACCACCTAGGTGATGGTAATACAACTAACTCAAAATGAGCTGTTATTACCTACAGTGTACTGTTAAACTCTTCCCTAGACATTTTAATTTCATCTTCCTAATGACTTTAAGAAGCACCCTTATTTTGGAAATTTTACAGATCTGAACTTAGTACCCAAGGATGAGTATATAACTTGCCTAAAGTTGTAGCCAGCAAGTGGCAGGAGAAAGCAAGTGCATAGATTAGAGGCAGCATTGCACACTGGAAGACAACCATATATAAGCATCAGAGATTGGGAGTTTGTACACCTGTGCACATAGTTCTGCCTGGCCAGAACCCAAAGCAGGTACAGGGAGATATTATAGCTGTGGGAGAGGCACGGGAGGCAGACAGGAAGCAGGAGTTGAGGAGGGGCTCTGGTCACACTAAAGAACCTGCACACTTTGTAGGGGGCCACTTTAGAATTTTAGGCATCAAGCAAAAGTTACAAGACCATAATTGTTTTTGCAACACTAATACCCAGAACATCAATTTTCAAGGAAATCTAAGTGCTTTTTCTTGCTTCCATAGGCAAAAGAGGTCTTCCAGAGGTTCCTGGAGTCACAGGTGGTGATAGAGAAATCCATCTTGCAGTCGGATAAAGCCCTCACTGATAGAGAGAAGGCAGTAGCAGGTATGGGGCAGGGCTCAGCTGACAGCAGGAGGGCTATGTTTATACAATGCCCTCTAACAGATCCAAAATGAGGAATTTCCTCTTCTGTGGAGCACACACTCTGCTAAATATGAAAATAACAAGGGGAGCTATGATTGTACCTCAGCCAGACAGGCACAGCCTTTCCCATCACATTCTCAAATGTGCTCTCAATGGCATGGACCTGGGTAAATTCTGTGATTTCTCACCCTGCTTTTCAGATTTGGTTTAGTCTCTCAACTCAGAAAAGTGGAGATGAATCTTCACCTATTATTTTCTTCTCTTTCTAATACCTTCATGGAGCAGTGGATCGGGCCAAGAAGGAGGCAGCTGAGAAGGAACAGGAGCTTTTAAAACAGAAATTACAGGAGCAGCAGCAACAAATGGAGGCTCAAGAGAAGAGTCTCAAGGAAAACATAGCCCAGCTGAAGGAGAAGCTGCAGACGGAGAGAGAACAGCTACTGAGAGAGCAGAATATGATGCTGGAGCACAAGCTGAAGGTAAGTCTGTCCTTGGCCTCAGCAGGCCAGACGGTCCTTGCCCAGGTACCTCAGGAAGGGCTGGTGAAGGTTACAGCAGCATCTTAGAAGGAAGCACATCACCATTTGCTGCTTGGGAGTCACTAAAAGCCCTGAATCCTTCTGTGTGTGTGTGTTTTTTGTTGTTTTTTTTGTTTTGTTTTGTTTTTTTATTGTTTCAGTAAGACTTGGAATTATTCTCTATATTCTCTATACTTAGATTCTGGAGAGGTAAGGTTGACTATGATCCCTACAAGTCCTTGGGGAATATAAATACGGTTGGAGCCGCTGTTTGGGGAGATTTTAAAAGTAATCTCAAGAGGTTAAACATACATTCCACACAGTGTATTTGATGTGAACGGCAACTGGTTTCCTTCACCAAGCACATATTACCAGGAGCTCTACTACCACCCAAACACCCTGAGGTAGATCCATGCTGACATACAACTCTCAGAAACTTCCGGACTTAAAAGGACAGGAAAGGGAAACTTGCTGCAGTTGTCACCCTGTGTGGGTAGCCTGCCCAATTTAGCACACAGTGTAGGGAGAATTCCTGCATCATCCATCTGAAAGTTCTGTCATAAGGGATTTCTGCGTCAGCTTATAAGTTCCTTTCATTCCTACAATATGGGTGACCGTGCTGCCCAATTGGGACTGAGAATTTATGCAATCAGACCAATGGCTACCTCCCAACTGGCATCTTTTGGGCGGGAACATGTAGAATTTGTCCTAATACCTGGGTTGGCACCATAGCAAAACCATAATGTGGATGAATATTAGTAAAGTTGTAAACTATGCTTCCTCACAATGTCTAGGTCCAAAGTCTCCTCTAATCATTGATAAAATGTTTTTAGAAGTAAAATAAAGAAAATTTCACACAGGTCTTAAATACAAAATGTAAGTCTTAAGAGAATAGGGATTTTTAAAAATTTACTTTCCTTCCTACATTTTCTTTAGGTCCAAAAAGATTTGCTTGATGAAGGATTTAAGAAGAAATCTGAGGAGATGAATGCAGAGATACATCAATTAAAACATATGATTGATACTACAAAAAATGATACTCCCTGGATTGCACGAACCTTGGACAAACTTGGCGATGAGCTAACTTCAATATTGTCTGCTCCTGCTAAATTAATTGGTCAGGTTGTCAAAGGTGTGAGCTCACTCTTTAAAAAACATAAGCTCCTCTTTTAAGGATATTATAGATCATACATCTATGCTTTGGACTATTTTTGATCTTGATCTGTATGTTTTTCATTTTCATTCAGGAAAGTTTTTTTTTTTTTTTTTTTTTTTTTTTTTTCAGACAGAGTCTTACTCTGTCACCCAGGCTGGTGTAATCTTGGCTCACTGCAACCTCTGCCTCCTGGGTTCAAGAGATTCTCCTGCTTCAGCCTCCTTAGTAGCTGGGATTATAGGTGCGCACCACCACACCCAGCTAATTTTTGTATTTTTAGTAGAGATGGGGTTTCACCATGTTGGCCAGGCTGGTCTCGAACTCTTGACCTCAAATGATCCACCCGCCTCGGCCTCCCAAAGTGCTGGGATTACAGGCATGAGCCACCATGCCTGGCCCTCATTTAGCAGTTTTAAACATAAAAAGTGCTTGTTAGAGGATATCAGTGCCTGGCCCACATGAGATAGAATAGATCCATACACACTTTGAAAAACTATGTTCACTTTTAGGAAATATAATTTTGAAAAATCATTTCCATACAAGAGGTCCACTGGGCCATTGCTTTTAATGGCAAAATATTGGAATGTACTTGAATGTCCTTCACATAAGATTGGTAAGATAAATTTTAGTATGTGCATGTACTGGAATATTATACAGCCAGTAAACAAATTGACAGTGAAGCTCTATTTGTACCAGTAAAGAATGGTTACAAGAGATATTGTAAAATGAAAAAAAAAAAAAGTTGTAAAGCAATGTAGATTATCTTATCACCAACGAAAAAATGCAATTATTATATGCGAGCATGCAAAGATATCTCTGGAAAGATTAATGAATATCTATTATTATAGGCTCCTGCTGGGAAGAACCAGGTGAATGTAGGGGTTGAAGGACCACATACTCTTCACTTTAAACTCTTGGATTTTGTAAAGAAATCTTATTTTACCTATTCAGAAATAAATAAGAAAATGTAAGAGACAATGCTAATAATGATAACAATAAAAACATAGTGAAATTGGCTATCAGATGATGAAATTGCGTGTTGCTTCTAGGAATTCTATCAGCCAGCCCAATGCGGGGTCTAAGACAAAGATCTGAGTACTAGAATGCAAAAAAATTGAATCCTATGCTTGTTTTCCTTTTGGCCTGGTTTTTCGATCGCTTCTATTTGTTTTGAGACTAAGGCATACACTTTTCTGTGACCTTTGAAATATCAGCTACAGTAGCCTCTACTTCCTTTCTCTGAATTCAAGTATTAAGCAGTTAGAAGCATAAATTACCAAACATTAAGATTAAGCACTGATAACAGGGATCCTGCCAACCTTGTCAGTAGTGGTCTCTTTGCAGTAGCCTCAGATAGAAAGGACAATGTGCCTTTCCAGAACCGAACCCCCTGATGGGGGATGATAGACCCAGACACATAGAGGCCTGGTGTTGACCCTTCATTGTTAGAATCTAAGAAGATTCAGTTATAGTAATGAGTGGCAGACAGCTAGGCCTGACTGACATAATTCTGAACATGGCCAATACAGTGGACCAGCCATAGGGTTAAATGGGAAGGAGAGAAAACAATCAAGTGAAATAAATGCTGTCTACCAGGAGGTTGAGAGGTAGCCCCGATAAAGTGTCACATCCATAGCCTTGATCTGAGCAAATTTCAGACCCTGAACTCAGCTGGAGTGGAGGGCAGTACTCCAGGAAAAGGGCACTGCAACTCCAGGACCCAAATAAATTATAATGATTTCCCAAGTTCTCCCCCTAGGAAACCTCTGGAGCCATTTACTGGATACCCACATACTAGGGAAATACAAACACCCAAATATTTCAAGGACCCTTGGAATCCGGATCCAAGTTGCCCATGGTACCCAGATCATGGAAACTCATCATAAAATACCTGTTAAAATAGGAAGTTAGGGCCTCCAGGTTATAAATATAGTCTTGGCCCACATGAACTTATTGCAATATAGTATTTGTTTCAAATTAAAAGCTAAGGTTTGTTTGAAGACAGATACCTTGCTTATTTTTCTGTCCATCCCCTTGGGAGTATGTTCAGGCATAGGATGTGTTAAATAAACTTCTTTTATAAAAACAATAGGATGATGCATGTATGATTATTTTCAATTGACAAAATCTCATGAACTTCCCAGAGATCAGTGGTAATAAGTTGTTTGAATTCTAAGGTCTCTGGGGTGGTATAAAGGCTACGAGGCCAGGTGCAGTGGCTCACGCCTATAATCTCAGCAACTTGGGAGGCTGAAGCAGGCAGATCCCTTGAGGTCAGGAGTTTGAGACCAGCCTGGCCAACATGATGAAACCCTGTCTGTACTAAAAATACAAAAATTAACCAAGTGTGGTGGCACATGCCTATAATCCCAGCTATATAGGAGGCTGAGGCAGGAGAATCATTTGAACCTGGGAGGCAGAGGTTGCTGTGAGCTGAGATTGTGCCATTGTACTCCAGCCCAGGCAACAGAGCTTGGGTGACAGAGTGAGGCTCTGTCTCAAAAAATAAAATAAAATAAAATAAAATAAAATAAAATAAAATAAAAGTTATGAGAAGAAAAGAAATTTTCCTGGTACAGTGTCGTTCTCTAGACCTCATGTATTACAGTCTCTGTGAAACTGGGCCAAATATGGAATTTTGTTTTCTGTGCTTTATGCAGTGACCCAGACAAATCTATGACCTCACACAAATCTGTAACTTCATGTATCACAGTCTCTATAAAACTGTATCAAAGAATTTTTCTCTGTGCTTTATAGAGTGATTCACCCAGATCTGTAAAGAAATGAAGACAATTTTAGAGCTTTCAATATCTGATATTTTACATCAGGTCAAATCTGATACTTTCAAAACTGGATAGATCTATTTCGGATAGCTTTGATGCTTGTAATAAGAATCTCATTCAATGTTATCTAAGGACTATAGTTCAAGAAGACTAAGACACTATTCAGTCAGGGCACAATAAGAACACCTTATAAGCACCACTCATCCTTCCCTTTCTGAGCATGCTTTTGACATGTTTCAATGATTCAGAGACATTCTAGTGAATCCCATTTTGACAGCAAAGTGGGATCAAGAGACCCTAAGGCCATCCTCAAGATCAATGACTCTTTAGAAGACATGGAACTCAGATATACGTCCCATCAGTACCTAATTTACTGAGAGTTTTTAGCATGAAGGGCTGTTGAATTTTGTCAAAGGCCTTTTCTGCATCTATTGAGATAATCAGGTGGTTTTAGTCTTCACTTCTGTTTATGCTGGATTACATTTATTGATTTGCATATATTGAACCAGCCTTGCATCGCAGGGATGAAGCCCACTTGATCATGGTGGAAAAGCTTCATGATGTGCTGCTGGATTCACTTTGCCAGTATTTTATAGAGGATATTCGCATTAATGTTCATCAGGGATATTGGTCTAAAATTCTCTTTTTTTGTTGTGTCTCTGCTAGGCTTTGGTATCAGGATGATGCTGGCTTCATAAAATGAGTTAGGGAGGATTCTCTCTTTTTCTATTGATTGGCTCCCACAGCCAATATCATACTGATTGGGCAAAAACTGGAAAAATTCCCTTTGAAATCTGGCACAGGACAGGGATGCCCTCTCTCACCACTCCTATTCAACATAGTGTTGGAAGTTCTGGCCAGGGCAATCAGGCAGGAGGAAGAAATAAAGGGTATTAAATTAGGAAAAGAGGAAGACAAATTATCTCTGTTTGCAGATAACATGATTGTATACTTAGAAAACCCCAAGGTCTCAGCCCAAAATCACCTTAAGCTGATAAACAACTTCAGCAAAGTCTCAGGATACAAAAATCAATGTGCAAAAATCACAAGCATTCTTATACACCAATAAGAGACAAACAGAGAGCCAAATCATGAATGAACTCCCATTCACAATTGCTTCAAAGAGAATAAAATACCTAGGAATCCAACTTACAAGGGATGTGAAGGACCTCTTCAAGGGGAACTACAACCACTGCTCAAGGAAATAAAAGAGGACACAAACAAATGGAAGAACATTCCATGCTCATGCATAGGAAGAATCAATATCGTGAAAATGGCCATACTGCCCAAGGTAATTTATAGATTCAGTGCCATCCCATCAAGCTACCAAACTTTCTTCACAAAACTGGAAAAAAACTACTTTAAAGTTCATATGGAACCAAAAAAGAGCCCACATTGCCAAGACAATCCTAAGCCAAAAGAACAAAGCTGGAGGCATCACACTACATGACTTCAAACTATACTACAAGGCTACAGTAACCAAAACAACATGGTACTGGTACCAAAACAGAGACATAGACCAATGGAACAGAACAGAGCCCTCAGAAATAATACCACACATCTACAACCATCTGATCTTTGACAAACCTGACAAAAACCAGAAATGGGGAAAGGATTCCTTATTTAACAAATGGTGCTGGGAAAATTGGCTAGCCATATATAGAAAGCTGAAACTGGATCCCTTCCTTATACTTTATACAAAAATTAATTCAAGATGGATTAAGGACTTAAATGTTAGACCTAAAACCATAGAAACCTTAGAAGAAAACCTAGGCAATACCATTCAGGACATAGGCACGGGCAAGGACTTCATGTCTAAAACACCAAAAGCAATGGCAACAAAAGCCAAATTTACAAATGGGATCTAATTAAACTAAAGAGCTTCTGCACAGCAAAAGAAACTACCATCAGAGTGAACAGGCAACCTACAGAATGGAAGAAAAATTTTGCAATCTATTTATCTGACAAATGGCTAATATCCAGAATCTACAAAGAACTCAAACAAACTTACAGGAAAAAAACAAACAACCCCATCAAAAAGTGGGTGAAGGATAGGAACAAACACTTCTCTAAAGAAGACATTTATGCAGCCAACAGACACATTAAAAAAATGCTCATCATCACTAGCCATCAGAGAAATGCAAATCAAAACCACAGTGAGATACCATCTCACACCAGTTAGAATGGCGATCATTCAAAAGTCAGGAAACAACAGGTGCTGGAGAGGATGTGGAGAAATATGAACACTTTTACACTGTTGGTGGGACTGTAAACTAGTTCAACCATTATGGAAGACAGTGTGGTGATTCGTCAAGAATCTAGAACTAGAAATACCATCTGCCAGCAATCCTATTACTGGGTATATACCCAAAGGATTATAAATCATGCTGCTATAAAGACACATGCACACATATGTTTATTGTGGCACTATTCACAATAGGAAAGATTTGGAACCAACCCAAATGCTCATCAATAATAGACTGTATAAAAAATGTGGCACATATATATCATGGAATACTATGCAGCCATAAAAAGGATGAGTTCATGTCCTTTGTAGGGACATGGATGAAGCCGGAAACCGTCATTCTCAGCAAACTATCACAAGAACAGAAAACCAAACACTGCATGTTCTCACTTATAGGTGGGAATTGAACAATGATTACACCTGGACACAGGAAGGGGAACATCACACACTGGGGCCTGTCTGGGGTCGGGGAAGGGGGAGGGATAGCGTTAGGAGATATACCTAATGTAAATGGTGAGTTAATGGGTGCAGCACACCAACATGGCACATGTATACATATGTAACAAACCTGCATGTTGTGCACATGTACCCTAGAACTTAAAGTATAATTTTAAAATATTAAAAAATGAAGACATAGAACTCAGAAAAATGTTATGCTCACAGTTACAGTTCATTACATTGAACAGCTACAAACTGAAACCAACAAAAACAAAAGGGACATGGACCAGAGTCTGACACCAAGCATAGGCTTGCATTTGTGTTCTCCCTTGAGAGCTGCACAGACATTATCTAATTCTCCCACAAATAATATGTGACACATGTCAACCAGGGATGGTCACACAAATTTAGTGTTTTTATTAGAGGGCAGTCATGTAGGAATGGGGTGCCCATGTGGCTGATCTTACTTGCTCAGACTCCTGCCTCTTCAGAGGTCAAACTGGTATAGTATATCTATCCTAAGACCGCCACCATAAATCACATTTTTAGCATAAAGTACCCGGTATGGCCCAAGCCCTCAACATGTCCACACATTTATTATAAGGCTGGTTGTTCTAAGGGCCTGCCCTTTATGTCCCAGGAACCAGTTGAGAGCCAGACCTTTCTTACAGAATTAACCTTTTATTAGATAGTATTAAAGAATGAAGAAGGTGATAACATGAGAAATACAAAATAAAGGTTTGTATTGCCTTACTGGAAGAATATGTCTATTTTTTTCTTGACTTTTGAAAGTATAAATATTCTTTCTCTGAAAGATGTAACTAGGCTCTAGCAAAATATGCTGTAAGTATATGTTTTTGAAAGTAGTTTATTTTATTTCATTGTTATTCTGTGCTTAGCAACTTCCAATCTGATTACAGTTGACCCTTGAACAACGTGGGTTTGAACTTTGAGTTCACTTACCATGGATTTTTTTCAACTAAAATACACAGTATGAAAATATACTGTTTGAGGAATGTGAAACCCACATATATGAAGGGTCATCTTTTGTTATACACGAATTCTGCAGGGCCACTGCTGGACTTGGATATGCAAGGATTTTGCATGGATTATCCACAGTGGTCCTAGAACCAATTCTCTATGTATACTGAGGGATGACTGTAGTTATTTTTCTTGATATAGAACAGAAAAAGTATTTAATAAGTAATATATGTATATGAGACTTAAGAAGTTATAACACTGATTGTAACCTGGATATGGTACAAATTTCATGGTACTAATTGGCCTAAAATCACTTGATCCAACATTGGGCCTATATTTCCTTAATGTGTTCAAACTCTAGCTCCTGGAGTTTCTCAAGGAATCATAACCCATGAAAATAAATTATCAATCACCTTTCAACAACCAGAAATCACCACTGAAACAGGCTTTGATCAATCTTAAAAATTGACATCAAATTTTTAGGTTGATTCCCACCTCCTATTGAATTTTCTACCACCAAGGCCATGCTCTGTCACCTAGATTCAGTTTTAAGACATCCTTCAGATAGTCATCTCTGGTAGTGGGGCATTGAACTATCTTCAGTTACAGCACAAAATCCCATACAATTTAAACTAAGCTAAAAAGAAATTCCAAACTCAGTGGAGTTCTCTCCTCCACTCTAAGTGAGGATCGTGCCTTGGTTAGTTTTGTTAGTTCAACCACATAGATAGACCTTATCTAAGGAAAGATAAGCACCCTATCTCACAATTTCCAAATATCACTTAGAAACAAGTTTTATGAACTTCTCTTTGGCCTTATATCCTCTTATCTCCAATCTTGATTTTGAGTTATAGGAAAGAGGAACAGTCTTAGTTGCCACTCCTGTAAAATCAATAAATCATGGTGGTTCAGGTCCTAGAAGGATGCCACAGCTTCTCCTGAGCCTGGTGATTGATGGTGCTCATGGTGTTGTGACACAGTGTCCACTCGAAAGCACTATCAGTGCAAAAATCCACAAGTCGTTCTTGCAATCAATCTAGAAAGTATATGGCAGCAAGAGATTTAGGCATCTACTCTTCATTCATTCATTTGTTCACTTGCTATTTCAGCTAGGCTATATACAGCTAGATAATGGGACAAAAAACACGTATTTTTGAAGACAGTCTTAAGCTCAAACTTCAGATGTGGATAAGCATTTCTTTAGCAAATTTTTATCAGTTATGGGCTGTATTGAGGATAAAAATGCTATGAATTAAACCCAACAAGCGTTTGTTGTTCATCCACTAAATGCCAGGCACTGCATTTTATTTATGTATGATTCAATATACCAGTCTCTGCCCTCATAAAGATGACTTTCTGGTGAGGGAAATAAACAAGTAAAACTATAAATGCAACCAGGGTGATAACGTTTGCCAGAAATGTTATGAAAAGCTACAATGTAAAAGAAAATGTGGTAATTTCAATAAATGGGAACAAGTACTCTGTGAGTTCAGAACAAGAAGAGACTATAACCATAAAAAATAGCCCTAGGCTTAAAATAGCTAGTCTTTAAAAAAGTTATACAAGGTGTAATTGTATAGATAAAGGGACCATTCAAGAGGAAAGACCAGCATAAGCCAAGTCAGATATGTTAGAAAGTGTAGGTCTTACTAAAGGTACTGTAGAATTATTCCATTTGACTGAAGCACTGAATAGGTGTGTTGAAATGAAAGATGAGACTGGAAATGAGATTAGGGCTTGACAAAAAGGGACTTGAAGATCAGGAAAATAGAATTAGACATCTTCAAACCATACCAGAATTCTAGATTTGGCTTATAGTTTTACTACCATCAAGAGTTTATAATTTGGTATAATTTGGGGTTTTTTGATCAAATTCTTAATAGATTCTATCTGGAAGATTGGAAATAATTATTATTTTGAGGAAAAATCATATCCATCATATCCCCAGATCCCTTTGAATTATTCCTAATCAATTTAAATTAAAAAACAAACAAAAATAGGACTTATTTCAACAAAATCAATTTATTTTAACATTGGGAAATCATATGGGTGTTTTCTGAGATTATTATTGAAAATTCAAACTGGGATATCCATTTTTTAAAAGTATAGGAAGCCAAAGATTTAGTTATGAACTACTTTCAATTTATATTTAGAATGATGTACAATAAAGAGAAATGATTCATTGCAAATAATACTATAAAATTATCCTGTGTATATTTTTTTCAATGAGTCAATTTTATAATATCAGACAAACAAAAGCTGAAGGATTTCATCAATAACAGACCTGTCTTACAAGAAATGCTAAAGGGACTCCTTCAATCTGAAAGAAAAGGACATTAATGAGCAATAAAAAAAATCATCTGAAGGTACAAAACTCACTGGTGGTAGCAAGTACACAGGGGAAAAAAAGAATATTATGGCACCATAATTGTGGTGTGTAAACTCCTCATATCTCAAGTAGAAAGACTAAAAGATAAACCTATCTAAAATAATAACTATAACAACTTTTCAAGACATAGACAGTATAATAATAAATAGAAACAACAAAAATTTGAAAAGCATGGAGATGAAATTAAAGTGTAGAATTTTTATTCATTTTCTCTTTGCTTGTTTGTTATTTGTTTGTTTATGCAGTCAGAGTTGTCATCAGTTTGAAATAATAGGTTATAAAACATTATTTGCAAACCTCACTGTAACCTCAAATCAAAAAACGTAAAACAGATACACAAAGAATAAAAAGCAAGAAATTAAAACATACCACCAGAAAAAATCACCTTTGCTAAAAGGAAGACAGGAAAGAAAATAAGACCACAAAACTACTGGAAAACACATAAAATAGCAAGATTAAGTCCTTACTTATCAATGATTACATTGAATGTGAATGGATGAAACTCTCCAATCAAAAGCCATAGAGTGATCCCCCACCGATCAGGTCTCCAAGCACATTCCCTAGGCCCCTATCTAGGTCTTCATCTCTCCTATTCCTGCCACTGCCACGTCCACCCTTCAAGAATGAGTTAACTAGGAACATGTCTCCTCACATCCAGAGGTCTGGCAATCAGTTCTTCAGCAGAGGCAGAAGAGGTGGCAGAGTGGCCATGTGCTTCCTAGGTGGAGTCATTAGGTCCATCATGGAGATGGCTACACAGCACAGCCTAGAGCCCCTGCCTCCACACACACATTGCTCCAACACTGAGGCCAACAAGAGTGCGGAGGTCCATCATTTCTGGAGAGTCTTTGCCCAGTTGGCTGGAGATGACATCAAGGTCAGTGGCGCAGAACTGATGAATGTTCTCCACAAGGTTGTTATCAGTAGGACTGAACTGAAGACTCATGGTTTTGGCATTGATACATGTCAAAGCATGGTGGCCATGATGGATAGTGACATCACAGGCAAGCTGGACTTTGAGGAATTCAAGTACCTGTGGAACAACATCAAAAGGTGACAGACAATATACAAGCAGTTTGATGTTGACTGATCTGGAACCATTTGCAGCAGTGAACTTGCAGGGGCCTTTGAGGCAGCAGGGTTCCACCTGAATGAACAACTACAACGTAATATTCTGACACTACTTGGATGAAGGAGGGAACATGGATTTTGACAACTTTATCAGCTGCTTGATTAGGTCAGATGCTTTGTTCCATGCCTTGAAATCTCTTTACAAAGATGACACTAGACCCCTCCAAGTGAATATCCAAGAGTGGCTGCAGCTGACAATGTATTTCTAAATGGGAAACCCAGGCCTGCCCCTTCACTGCCTTGCTATAGGAGTCACCTTGGAGCCTCAGCCTCTCCCAGTGCTGATCCTGTTTGCAGTCACATCTTCATGGGTCCTGCTGACCTATGGGCCTTTTGTTCTTCAAGCCCTTGGCACCCAGCTTCTCAGTCAACATCCAGGGTCAAATGTGCCCCAACATGCCATGAGTTGGCCCCGACTCTAAAACATGCTAACACACTCTTCCAACAGTCACCCCACCCCACCATACCCATCTCACTCTCATGCCATAACCTCACTCTTGTATCTGTGCCAACCTCCACACTTGCATTGCTCGCATGCCCCAAGGGCCCTCTCTCAGTTCTGGGAGGACGACTCCACTCCCTACACACCCTGGTCCACCCATTCACAGTTACCACCCAAGCAGCCAAACATCAGGCTATTCCAGTCCCACATGTTCCAGTGGTTTCGTCTGTATTCTGCTCCTAGCCTGCCAGGCCCAGGAGGAAGAAAAAATGTATGGGAAAAAGAAAGAGAGAGAGAGAGGAAGGAAGGAAGGAAAGAAGGAAGGAAGGAAGGAAGGAAGGAAGGAAGGAAGGAAGGAAGGAAGGAAGGAAGGAAGGAAGGAAGGAAGGAAGGAAGGCTTATTTCACTTAACATAATGACCATGAATTCAACCCAAGTTGTTGCAAATGACAGAATCTCATTCTTTTTGATGGCTGAATAGTACTCCATTGTGTATATGTAAGCATTTTCCTTATCCATTCATCTGTTGATTAACACTTAGGTTGTTTCCAAATCTTGGCTATTGTGAAGAGTGCTGCAACAAATGTGGAAGTGCAGATATCCCTTTGACATGCATATTTCCTTTTGGGGTGGTATATACTCAGCAGTAGAATTGCTGGATCATATGGTAGCTCTATTTTTAGTTTTTTAAGGAATCTTGTGATTTGAGCTCCTTATATATTCTGGTTATTAATCCCTTGTCAGATGAATAGTTTGCAAATATTTTCTCTTATTCTGTGGGTTGTCTCTTCACTTTGTTAATTTTTTCCCTTTTTTAACTTAATGTGATTTGACTTGTCCATTTTTGCTTTGGTCACTCAGGAAATCTTTTTCCATTCCAATGTCAAGAGTTTTCCTAAAGTTTTCTTGTAGTAGTTTTATAGTTTAAGGTCTTAGATTTAAAACGTTAATCCATTTTGACGTGATTTTTGTATATGGTGATAGCTAGGGGTCTATTTTCATTCTTCTGCATATGAATATGCAGTTTTCCCAGCACCACTTGTTTAAGAGATTTTTCTTTCCCTCATGTATGTTCCCAGCACCTTTGTCAGAAATGAGTGCTCTGTAGGTGTATGGATTTGTTTCTGGGTTCCCTAATCTGTTCTATTATCTACATGTACATTCTTATGCCAGTAACACGCTGTTTGGGTTACGTAGCTCTGTAGTATAATTTGAAGTCAGGTAATGATTCCTCCAGTTTTGTTCTTTTTGCTCAGGACAGCTTAGGCTACTCTGGGTCTTCAGTGGTTCCATATAAACTGTAGGATTTATATGGAACCTAAATAATTTTCTCTATTTCTGTGAAGAATGTCATTGATATTTTGATAGGGAATTCACTGAATCTGTGGATTTCTTTGGGTTGTATGGACATTTTTTAAATGTTCATTCTTCAAATTCTTGCGCATGGAATTACTTTTCCATTTTTATGTACTCTTCAATTTCTTTCCTCAGTGTTTTATAGCTTTCATTGTAGAGCATAACCAGTTGAAGACGGAGGAAGGAACACATTTAAAAATCTCTGGAAATTATTCTAAGGGTAAACATCAAACTATGAATACTGATTCACTGTGTTGGATATTTATTCACTGTTAGAATTAATAAGTAAATCAATATTGAATTCCTTACATACAGCCAGGATGCAAAAAACATCCTCTAAATCCTATTCCATCTTCCATTAATTGTCTAGTGAAAATATTTAATAAGAATCCAAAAAGAAAGTTTTCCACAATAAATTAAATGAAATATTTGGGTTGTGAGTGTAGTTGAATGTTGATGAGGCAGGAAATTAAAGAAAAATACAATTAAAAAGAAAAAGAAATAAGTGTTCCTGTATTAGGCTGACTTGTCCCAGAGGCAGCAACATGCACAGACCAGACCCAGGACAAGTCTTCATAATGTTATCTAATGTGCTCTGGAGACTCTCCCAGCACTCCCTCAACATAGGGAGAAGAAAAACTAATTTTCCTTTGTTTAATGGAATAAGTTTTTAGATTCCTGTTCTCCGTAACTAGTGACTTCAAGTATTCTGTTTTATCTAAGAAGTAGAGTGAAGGTCATGAGAAGCCTGAGTAGGCCTGAACTACAGCCTGCCTGGGCACCATAGTGAAAGTTATAAGATAAACCAGTATAAGGCTCTTTAGAGCAAAACCTAGATAACAGACATCTGGGTTGCTTGGCAAGGGTCATGTGCAATCCTGAGTTTGTCCTGCCTCTATATCCCTGCTTTCACACCACTGTAAGCTTGCTTCAAGCTAGCCCACCCGCTTTTGTGAAGTGTGTATGAAAGTCAAGTGCTGTCTTTGCATGTGAGTCTGCTGGGGCCTGAGTGCACTCAATAAAAATTCTCTTGTTTTAACCCGAGGTCACTCTCTCGTCCTCCTGGATCCCGCAACACTGATAAGTCACTGTCATGCTAACATTTTTTATAATGAGCTACTTTGACAATGCTTCCATAACTTTCTCAAATGATACAGATTTTGCCTCCTCTCTCACTGTCACACACAAAACTTTCGGCCATACTGGGGAATCTTATGATTCTCCCTTATAATTGCAAAACACTAGAAATTTTCGTTTATTTTGCCTCTTCTCTTGCAGACAAGGGAACACCCCAGACATGGCATCAGAGATCCACATGACAGGCCCAATGTGCCTCATTGAGAACACTAATAGGTGACTGATGGCGAATCCACAAGCTCTGAAGATCCTGTCTGCCATTAGGCAGCCTGTAGTGGTGGTGGCAATTGTGGGCCTCTACCGCACAGGCAAATCCTACCTGATGAACAAGCTGGCTGGGAAGAAAAAGGGTGAGTGGCATGAGCAAAGCTCTGCCAAGTCCCTTCTGTCCATCTACACAGTCAGCATCCATTACGAGGATGTGAGGAGAGAAAGTTAGAGATGAGGATGAATACTGAAAGCTAACTTTCCATTCACAGTCGGTCTCCTTATCTTCATGCTGTTCCAGAGGATAAGATTAAATTCATTAATTATTCCCACGATACGTTAGTTTCCCTTTCAAAAGCACAAATTATGACTTTCCTAAAAGGAGTAAGACTGTAATAAAAATTATTAATGTACATAATAATAACTACAATAAACTATACAATGTTTATTATAATTTTTATGCCATAACAGTGAGTTTACAATGATCTTTAAGGTTGAAAAAATGTTTCAGTCTGTATTGGATATTCTTTTTTATTGTAAAAAAAAAAACATAAAATTTAACCTCATAACCATTTTTAAGTGTACAACTCTGTGACATTAATTAAATTCACACTGTTATACAACTGTCACCTCCATCCATATCCAGAACTCTTTCATCTTGCCTAACAGAAACTCTGTACTAAATAAACAAAAGCTCCACATCAACCCATTGCCTGCCATCATTCTACATTCTATCTCTATGAATTTGACTACTACAGAAAACTCATATAAGTGGAATCATTCAATATTTGTCCTTTTGTGACTGTCTTATTTCAATTCATATGTCTTCAAGTTTCATCAGTGTGTTAGTACGTGTCAAAACTCTTCCTTTTTAAGGCTTAGTAATTGTATGTCTTTGATAATTTGTTTATCTCTTCATCTGTCAATGGCCACTTGGATTGCTTCCACCTTTTGTCTATTATAAATAATGCTAATAGGAACATGAGTGTCTGAATATCTGTTCAAGTCCCCGCTTTCACTTCTTTTGGGAATATATCCAGAAGGGGAATTGTTGGCTTATGGAGTCATTCCATGTTAACTGTTTTTTTAAAGAAATCACTATACCATTTTCCACAGTGACTGTACCATTTTACATTCCCAACAGAAATGCACAAGGGCTCTAATTTCTCTACTTCCTCACCAACATTTTTTATTTTCAGTGTTTTTTTTGTTTGTTTGTTTGTTTGTTTTTTTGATAGTGTCCATAGGAATGGAGGTTAAGTAGTATCTCGTTGTGGTTTTGATTTTGATTTCCCTAATGACTAGCGATATTGAGCATCTTCTCATGTGCTTATTGGCCACTCGTATATCTTCTTTGGGAAAATGTCTATTCAAGTCCTTTGTTCATTTATTAATCTGGTTGTTTATTTGTGTTGCTTTGTAAATTTTTTTATATTTTCTAGATATCAATCCCTTATCATATACATGTTTAGCAAATCTTTTCTTACATTCTATGTGTTGCCTTTTTTAACTCTGTTGATAGTCTGTTAACACTCAAAAGTTTTAAATTTTGATGAAGTCCAACTCGTCTACTTTTTCTTTTATTGACTATACTTTTGGTTTCTTATTCAAAAAAATCATTGCCATATCCAATATTATAAAACTTTTGCCCTTTGTTTTCTTCTACAACTTTTATAGTTTTAACTCTAATATTCAACTCTTTGATTCATTTTGAGTTCATATTTATAAGTTATAAGGTAACAGCCCAACTTTTTTAAGGAGATATCTCATTTCCTCAACATCATTTGTTAAAGAGACTCTCCTTTCTTCATTAAATGATCTTGACACCCGTACTGGAAATCATTTGACCATATATGTCAGAGTTTATTCATGGGCTGTTTTTCTATTCCATTGGTTTATATGTCAGTCTTTATACCAGTACCATACATGGTTTTGTAATACGTC
Organism: Chlorocebus sabaeus; assembly: GCF_047675955.1. NCBI lineage: Eukaryota > Metazoa > Chordata > Mammalia > Primates > Cercopithecidae > Chlorocebus > Chlorocebus sabaeus. The sequence continues at coordinate 47,515,546 of NC_132923.1, read as the reverse complement.
TCAGAAATCAGAAATTGTGAGATTCCAACTTTGCTCTTCCTTTTTAAGATTATTTCCATCATTAGGGGATCTCCAGAAATTTCATATGAAAGTTATGGTGGATTTTTCTATTTATACAAAGTAATTGGAATGTTGGTAGGTATTACATCAAACCTGTACATCATTTTGGGTAGTAGTGACATCTTAAGAATATTAAGTCTTCCAATCCATGAATGCAGGATGCCTTTCTAATAATTTATGTCATCTATAATGTCTTTAAAGGGTGTTTGAAGTTTTCACTCTACAACTCTTTTGCCTGCTTGGTTAAGCTTATTCCTAGGTAGTTTATTCTTTTGATGCTGTTAAATGGGATTGTTTTCAAAATTTCCTTTTCTTTTCGTTTAGGAAGGAAATTAGAATTCCTGTTCTAATTCTATTTTTATACACTAGCAACTGATTTCTCCATATTGACTTTGCATGCTGCAACTTTGGTGAATTCTTTTAATAGTTCTAATAGGTTTTTGTGGAATATTTAATGTTTTCTACAAATTAGATACTACTGTCAGCAGACAGATAATTTTACTTTTTCATTACCAATTAGGATGCCTCCTTTATGCTTTTCTTGTCTAATTACTCTGGACAGGACTTGCAGTGTTCTATGGAACACAAATGGCAAAAGTAGGCATCCTTCTCTTGTTCCTGATGTTATAGGAAAAGCTATGAAGCTTCATCATTAAATGTGAAGTGAGCTGTGGGTTTTTAATATATGGCCTTTATTATGTTGAGGTACTGTTTTTCTATTTCTACTTTGTTTATTGTTTTTATCATGAAAGCCTCCTGAATTTTTCCATGCATTGGATATTCAAATTTCCTATTTCTTTGATTGTAACTAAGTAAGATGAATAGTGATTGTCGTTTCGGTTCTCTCCTAACCTTAAATATGCTACCTTTTCCTTCAACTACCAGAATTGCCTGTTACTAGATCTCCATCTCTGGTCTCCTCTCTCCCTTGCAGGCTTCTCTCTGGGCTCCACAGTGCAGTCTCACACTAAAGGAATCAGGATGTGGTGTGTGCCCCATCCCAAGAAGCCAGGCCACATCCTAGTTCTGCTGGACACCGAGGGTCTGGGAGATGTAGAGAAGGTGAGACTCAAGGATCCAATTGTGGAGTGAGTCCCTCTTCTCTGAGTATTTTATGCACCATTTAATTGTTTATTAACCATTAACTATAGGCTGTAATATGTGTGGGTTAACACAGATGCATAAAGGGAGCACAAATAATCCCAGTGTCATAAGTCTTTTCCTGCAGAGAACTTTAGTTAAGAATTTGGGTCTAAAGCCTCGTGACTTTGTATTTAAATTAAATTCTGTCACTAATTCAGTAGCCTGAGAAAATTGACTTATTTTAGCCTCAGCATTCCAACCTTCAAAATGTATGGAAAAGACCTATGTTGGCCACATAGTATTATTTTGAATATTTAATAAGATAATACATTTCAGGTGTATATTAATTACTTGCTAAAATAGCAAGTAACAGTATCAATCTTATATGTGAATTTTGTTATTGAAAAAAAAAGAGAAAATTTTAAATTTAAATTGTACTTCAGGCCTTAAAATGCCCACCAACCTTGAATTTTAATTTTACAATTATCTGTTGATGATCATTAGACCTAGTAAGAATCATAGTAACCCAAAAACACTCATCGAAAAACTACCCAAAAGCCACATCCTACTGAGAATAATTTTTGTATTGTCTTCCTTTAATAGGTCATTAGTGTTAAAAAACAAAAACAAAAACAAAAAAAAAAACCTCTAACATATGAACATTGTTTTACTACTGTTACTCTGGAAAGTGCTGTGACAATGAAACTTGCTCCTGACTCCAGTGTGTCTTGACTTCCACGGTGACAACCAGAATGACTCCTGGATCTTCGCCCTGGCCGTCCTCCTGAGCAGCACCTCCGTGTACAATAGCATGGGAACCATCAACCAGCAGGCCATGGACCAACTGCAGTATCCTTTGTGACCCAGAACAGCACCCAGGTCAGAGGGGACACCTGTATTCATAAATCAGCTGCCTGACTCTGAATCCTCATGAATCAAGCTCAAGAGGAGAAAACAAAAAATAATGCAAGTACGAGGAGCGATCCCATGTATCCACTTTAGAAATGACACTTAGGTTAGGAGCAAAGGAAAATGGAAGGTTTGGGAATGTGTTGAACTAATATGGGATGAGGTCCCTGTTCATTTTGTCACATTTCCTTAGTTAGCTACTCAGCTATGTGACAGAGCTGACACACCGAATCCGATCAAAATCCTCACCTGATGAGAATGAGAATGAGGATTCAGCTGACTTTGTGAGCTTCTTCCCAGACTTTGTGTGGACACTGAGAGATTTCTCCCTGGACTTAGAAGCAGATGGACAACCCATCACAGCAGATGAGTACCTGACATACTCCCTGAAGCTGAAGCAAGGTAACGGAGAGCTTCAACTGATAAATGAGGATGAGAAAACAAAAGAAATTATCATTTTTCAGTTTACTATTGCTAGTTTTCCCAAATTTGCAGTTTTCTGTGTCTTCAGCTGGCTATTCCTAGAAATTAATGCTTGTTGAATATCCAGATTAATAGATGTTATTTTAAATTACATTTGTCATTGTTCTAAAACAAGTTTCTTGTTCTTTCACCTATGTGTATGCTATGATTAGATTAATTTTATCTCCCTGCCTAGGGTTTGTGATCTTCTATTTAGCCACAGAATGTGGAGCAAAATGGGTATTTATTTAAAGAACATAGACTAAAACATGAACGTGTGCTAGTTCAAGCACTGGCAAACTACAGCCCAAGACAAATAATGGCCAATCCTGCCTGCCAGCTGTCTTTGTAAAATAAGGTTTTCTTGGAATAACGCTATGCCCATTCATTTACAGATTTTCAAAAATTGTTGTCATATGCTCCAATAACAGAGTTCAGTATTTGGAAAAGAGACCACCCAGCCTGAAAAGCCTAAAATATTAATTATTTGGCTCTTTACAGAAACACTTATATTAGGCAATTTTATGATTTTTTTATGTTTTTCTAGATACCAGTTAAACAGATAAAACTTTTCTTTTTTTTTTTCTTTTTACCAAGCTCAAGTCCAACCTTCTCTGCTTACGTCAATATTGACAACTTTTAGGCTGTTTTTTTTTTTTTTTTAAATACTTTAAGTTCTAGGGTACATGTGCACGACGTGCAGATTTGTTACATATGTATACATGTGCCATGTTGGTATGCTGCACCCATTAACTCGTCATTTACATTAGGCATATTTCCTAATGCTATCCCTCCCCCCGACCCCTTCCCACAATAGGCCCCAGTGTGTGATGTTCCCCTTCCTGTGTCCAAGTGATCTCATTGTTCAATTCTCACCTATGAGTGAGAACGTGCCGTGTTTTAGTTTTCTGTTATTGCGATAGTTTGCTGAGAATCATGGTTTCCAGCTGCATCCATGTCCCTACAAAGGACATGAACTCATCCTTTTTATGGTTACATAGTATTCCATGGTGTATATGTGCCGTATTTTCTTAATCCAGTCTGTCACTGATGGACATTTGGGTTGATTCCAAGTCTTTGCTATTCTGAATAGTGTTGCAATAAACATACGTATGCATGTGTCTTTATAGCAGCATGATTTATAATCCTTTAGGTATATACCCAGTAATGGGATGGCTGAGTCTAATTGTATTTCTAGTTCTAGATCCTTGAGGAATCGCCACACTGTTTTCCACAATGGTTGAACTAGTGTACAGTCCCACCAACAGTGTAAAAGTGTTCCTATTTCTCCACATCCGCTCCAGCACCTGTTGTTTCCTGATTTTTTAATGATTGCCATTCTAACTGGCATGCTATTGTACATGAAGGTGTTGCTCAGGAGGACTGCCATTCTAACTGTGAGATGGTATCTCATTGTGGTTTTGATTTGCATTTCTCTGATGGTGAGTGATGATGAGCATTTTTTCATGTGCCTGTTGGTGTATGAATGTCTTCTTTTGAGAAGTGTCTCTTCATATCCTTTGCCCACTTTTTGATGGGGTTGTTTTTTTATTGTAAATTTGTTTGAGTTCTTTGTAGGTTCTGGATATTAGCCTTTTGTCAGATGAGTAGATTGTAAAAATTTTCTCCCATTCTGTAGGTTGCCTGTTCTCTCTGATGATAGTTTCTTTTGCTGTGCAGAAGTTCTTCAGTTTAATTAGATCCCATTTGTCAATTTTGGCTTTTGTTACTGTTGCTTTTGGTGTTTTAGACATGAAGTCCTTGCCCATGCCTATGTCCTGAATGGTATTACCTAGGTTTTCTTCTAGGGTTTTTATGGTTTTAGGTCTAACATTTAAGTCTCTAATCGATCTTGAATTAATTTTCGTATAAGGAATAAGGAAAGGATCCAGTTTCAGCTTTCTACTTATGGCTAGCCAATTTTCCCAGCACCATTTATTAAACAGGGAATCCTGTCCCCATTTCTGGTTTTTGTCAGGTTTGTCAAAGATCAGATGGCTGTAGATGTGTGGTATTATTTCTGAGGGCTCCATTCTGTTCCACTGGTCTATATCTCTGTTTTGGTACCAGTACCATGCTGTTTTGGTTACTGTAGACTTGTAGTATAGTTTGAAGTCAGGTAGCATGATGCCTCCAGCTTTGTTCTTTTGGCTTAGGATTGTCTTGGCAATGCAGGGTCTTTTTTGGTTCCATATGAACTTTAAAATAGTTTTTTCCAAGTCTGTAAAGAAAGTCATTGGTAGCTTAATGGGGATGTCATTGAATCTATAAATTACCTTGGGCAGTATGGCCATTTTCACAATATTGATTCTTCCTATCCATGAACATGGTATGTTCTTCCATTTGTTTGTGTCCTCTTTTATTTTACTGAGCAGTGGTTTGTAGTTCTCCTTGAAGAGGTCCTTTACATCCCTTGTAAGTTGGATTCTTAGGTATTTTATTCTCTTTGAAACTATTGTGAATGGGAGTTCATTCATGATTTGGCTCTCTGTTTCTCTGTTACTGGTGTATAAGAATGCTTGTGATTTTTGCACATTAATTTTGTATCCTGAGACTTTGCTGAAGTTGCTTATCAGCTTAAGGAGATTTTGGGCTGAGACAATGGGGTTTCCTAAATATACAATCATGTCATCTGCAAACAGGGACAATTTGACTTCTTCTTTTCCTAACTGAATACACTTTATTTCTTTCTCTTGCCTGATTGCCCTAGCCAGAACATCCAACACTATGTTGAATAGGAGTGGTGAGAGAGGGCATCCCTATCTTGTGCCAGTTTTCAAAGGGAATGCTTCCAGTTTTTGCCCATGCAGTATGATATTGGCTGTGGGTTTGTCATAAACAGCTGTTGTCATTTTGAGATACATTCCATCAATACCGAATTTATTGAGAGTTTTTAGCATGAAGGGTTGTTGAATTTTGTCAAAGGCCTTTTCTGCATCTATTGAGATAATCATGTGGTTTTTGTCTTTGGTTCTGTTTATATGCTGGATTATATTTATTGATTTGCATATGTTGAACTAGCCTTGCATTCCAGGGATGAAGCCCACTTGATCATGATGGATAAGCTTTTTGACGTGCTGCTGGATTCTATTTGCCAGTATTTTATTGAGGATTTTTGCATTGATGTTCATCAGGGATATTGGTCTAAAATTCTCTTTTTTTGTTGTGTCTCTGCCAGGCTTTGGTATCAGGATGATGTTGGCCTCATAAAATGAGTTAGGGAGGATTCCCTCTTTTTCTATTGATTGGAACAATTTCAGAAGGATTGGTACCAGCTCCTCCTTGGACCTCTGGTAGAATTTGGCTGTGAATCCGCCTGGTCCTGGACTTTTTTTTTTGGTTGGTAAGCTATTAATTATTGCCTCAATTGCAGAGCCTGCTATTGGTCTATTCAGGGATTCAATTTATTCCTGGTTTACTCTTGGGAGAGTGTAAGTGTCCAGGAAATTATCCATTTCTTCGAGGTTTTCTAGTTTATTTGCATAGAGGTGTCTGTAGTATTCTCTGATGGTAGTTTGTATTTCTGTGGGGTCGGTGATGATATCCCCTTTATCATTTTTTATTGCATCTATTTGATTCTTCTCTCTTTTCTTCTTTATTAGTCTTGCTAGCGGTCTATCAATTTTGTTGATCTTTTCAAAAAACCAACTCCTGGATTCATTGATTTTTTGGAGGGTTTTTTGTGTCTCTATCTCCTTCAGTTCTGCTCTAATCTTAGTTATTTCTTGCCTTCTGCTAGCTTTTGAATGTGTTTGCTCTTGATCTCTAGGTCTTTTAATTGTGATGTTAGGGTGTCAATTTTAGATCTTTCCAGCTTTCTCTTGTGGGCATTTAGTGCTATAGATTTCCCTCTACATACTGCTTTAAATGTGTCCCAGAGATTCTGGTATCTTGTATCTTTGTTCTCACTGGTTTCAAAGAACATCATTATTTCTGCCTTCATTTCATTACGTACCCAGTAGTCATTCAGGAGCAGGTTGTTCAGTTTCCATGTAGTTGAGTGGTTTTGATTGAGTTTGTTAATCCTGAGTTCTAGTTTGATGGCACTGTGGTCTGAAAGACAGTTTGTTATAATTTCTGTTCTTTTACATTTGCTGAGGAGTGCTTTACTTCCAAATATGTGGTCAATTTTGGAATAAGTGCAATGTGGTGCTGAGAAGAATGTATATTCTGTTGATTTGGGGTGGAGAGTTCTGTAGATGTCTATTAGGTCTGCTTTGTGCAGAGCTGAGTTCAATTCCTGGAGATCCTTGTTAACTTTCTGTCTTGTTGATCTGTCTAATGTTGACAGTGGGGTGTTAAACTCTCCCATTATTATTGTATGGGAGTCTATGTCTCTTTGTAAGTCTCTCAGGACTTGCTTTATGAATCTGGGTGCTCCTGTATTGGGTGCATATATATTTAGGATAGTTAGCTCTTCCTGTTGAATTGATCCCTTTACCATTATGTCATGGCCTTCTTTGTCCCTTTTGATCTTTGATGGTTTAAAATCTGTTTTATCAAAGACTAGAATTGCAACCCCTGCTTTTTTTTTGTTTTCCATTTGCTTGGTAGATCTTCCTGCATCCCTTTATTTTGAGCCTATGTGTGTCTCTGCATGTGAGATGGGTCTCCTGAATACAGCAAACTGATGGGTCTTGACTCTTTATCCAATTTGCCAGTCTGTGTCTTTTAATTGGACCATTTAGTCCATTTACATTAAAGTTAATATTGTTATGTGTGAACTTGATCCTGTCATTATGATATTAGCTGGTTATTTTGCTCGTTAGTTGATTCAGTTTCTTCCTAGTGTCGATGGTCTTTACATTTTGGCATGTTTTTGCAATGGCTGGTACCAGTTGTTCCTTTCCATGTTTAGTGCTTCCTTCAGGAGCTCTTGTAAGGCAAGCCTGGTGGTGACAAAATCTCTAAGCATTTGCTTGTCTGTGAAGGATTTTATTTCTCCTTCACTTATGAAGCTTAGTTGGGCTGAATATGAAATTCTGGGTTGAAAATTCTTTTCTTTGAGAGTGTTGAATATTGGCCCCCACTCTCTTCTGGCTTGGAAACTTTCTGCCAAGAGACCTGCTATTAGTCTGATAGGCTTCACTTTGTGGATAACCCGACCTTTCTCTCTGGCTGCCCTTAACATTTTTTCCTTCATTTCAACTTTAGTGAATCTGACAATTACGTGTCTTGGAGTTGCTCTTCTTGGGGAGTGTCTTTGTCATGTTCTCTGTATTTCCTGAATTTGAATGTTGGCCTGCCTTACTAGGTTGGGGAAGTTCTCCTGGATGATATCCTACAGAGTGTTTTCCAACTTGGTTCCATTTTCTCCGTCACTTTCAGGCACACCAATCAAATGTAGATTTGGTCTTTTCACATAATCCCATATTTCTTGGAGGCTTTGTTCATTTCTTTACACTCCTTTTTCTCTACACTTCTCTTCTCACTTCATTTCATTCATTTGATCTTCAATCACTGATACTCTTTCTTCCAGTTGATCGAGTCGGTTACAGAAGCTTGTGCATTTGTCACGTAGTTTTCATGTCATGGTTTTCATCTCTATCAGTTCTTTTAAGGTCTTCTCTGCATTGATTATTCTAGTTATCCATTCATCCATCCTTTTTTCAAGGTTTTTAGTTTCTTTGCGCTGGTTACGTAGTTCTTCCTTTAGCTCTGAGAAATTCGATTGACTGAAGCCTTCTTCACTCAGCTCATCAAAGTCATTCTCTGTCCAGCTTTGTTTCATTGCTGGCGACGAGCTGCATCCTTTGGAGGGGGAGATGCACTCTGATCTTTTGAATTTCCCGCTTTTCTGCACTGCTTTTTCCCCATCTTTGTGGTTTTATCTGCCTTTGGTCTTTGATGATGGTGATGTACTGATGGGGTTTTGGTGTGGGTGTCCTTTCTGTTTGTTAGTTTTCCTTCTAAGTCAGGACACTCAGCTGCAGGTCTGTTGGAGTTTGCTTGAGGTCCACTCCAGACCCTGTTTGCCTGGGTATCAGCAGCGGAGGCTGCAGAAGATAGAATATTGCTGAACAGCGAGTGTTGCTGTCTGATTCTTGCTCTGAAAGCTTTGTCTCAGGGGTGTACCCAGTCATGTGAGGAGTGAGGTGTCGGTCTGCACCTAGTGGGGGATGTCTCCCAGTTAGGCTACTCAGGGGTCAGAGACCCGCTTGAGCAGGCAGTCTGTCAGTTCTCAGATCTCAACCTCCATGCTGGGAGAACCACTGTTGTCTTCAAAGCTGTCAGACAGGGACTTTTACATCTGCAGAGGTTTCTGCTGCTTTTTGTTTAGCTATGCCCTGTCCCCAGAGGTGGAGTCTACAGAGGCAGGCAGGCCTCCTTGAGCTGTGGTGGGCTCCACCCAATTCGAGCTTCCTGGTGGCTTTGTTTACCCACTTAAGCCTCAGCAATGGTGGGCGCCCCTCCCCCAGCCTCGCTGCTGCCTTGCAGTTAGATCTCAGACTGCTGTGCTAGCAATGAGGGAGGCTCTGTGGGCATGGGACCCTCTGGGCCAGGTGTGGGATATAATCTCCTGGTGTGCTGTTTGCTAAGACCCTTGGAAAAGCACAGTATTAGGGTGGGAGTTACCCGATTTTCCGGGTGTTGTATGTCTCCATTTCCCTTGGCTAGGAAAAGGAATTCCCTTCCCCCTTGTGCTTCCCAAGTGAGGTGATGCCTCGCCCTGCTTCAGCTCTGGGTAGTCGGGCTGCACCAGTGAACCAGCATCGACTGTCTGACATGCCCCAGTGAGATGAACCTGGTACCTCAGTTGAAAATGCAGAAATCACCTTTCTTCTGTGTCACTCACGCTGGGAGCTGAACGCCAGAGCTGTTCCTATTCGGCCATCTTGGTCACCCCCCCAGATGAAACTTTTAATCTGTCCCGACTCTGTATCCAGAAGTTCTTCCCAAAGAAGAAATGCTTTATCTTTGATCGGCCGATTCACCACAAGAAGTTTGCCCAGCTCATGACACCATGTGACGAAGAGCTGGACCCCGAATTTGTGCAACAAGTAGCAGACTTCTGTTCCTACATCTTTAGCAATTCCAAAACTAAAACTCTTTCAGGAGGCATCAAGGTCAATGGGCCTTGTAAGTCCCCTTCCTAGTACTTCTGCTCATTTTTTAAGACTAGGGGAGCATAGAATAACTTCCACCTAGTTTCAGCTTTGAAAAGTCCCACTCTACTACTATATTTGTGTTAAATTCTAGATGGCACCAGTGTTTCTAATATATATTGTTAGTCAAATTTCCAGTCTAGGAAAAGGCCAAGGGAAAAAAGTTCTATTGCTTAAAATTGCCCTAGTGAACTGGACCTGCACATGCAATACAGTAGCCCCTAGACAAGTGTGTCTATGTAAACATAAATGTAAATAATTTAAATGGGGAAAATTTTAAAGTCAATCACATGGCTGTAATTCAAGGACTCATATCTACATGTACTTAGTGGCTAGCACACTGAACAGCCCATATAAAATATTTCCAGCATTATAGAAAGTGCTTTTGGACAAAACTGTGATAAAATAAACTAAATGGATGAGTCCTTTTTACTGGAATAGTGTCATTTGTTTCATACACATTGATCAAATGCTTACTATGAATAGACTGAAGATACAGACATAAATGAAATAGATATGGTTCCTGTCCTAATGGTGCTTAGGGTTAAAATGGATGCAAACATTCAATTAACACAAGTCTATGTAATCTAGTACAAGAACTCTCAAATGTTGGTATGCATGCATATCTTCTGAGGATCTTACCAAAGAGAAAAGTCTAATTCAATAGATCTTGGACAGGGTCTGAGAGTCTGTATTTCTAGCAAGCTTCCAGGTGATACTGAGGACATTGATGCTGTGAGGAAAATAGGTGGTATTTGACATGCTCAGAATTACATGGAATCGAGACTTTCTTTACTATAAGAAACATTAGCATCTGTTCTCCATATGCAGGTCTAGAGAGCATAGTGCTCACCTATGTCAATGCCATCAGCAGTAATGATCTGCCCTGCTGGAGAATGTAGTCCTGGCCTTGGCCCAGATAGAGAGTTCAGCTGCAGTGCAAAAGACTATTGCCCACTACGAACAGCAGATGGACCAGAAGGTACAGCTCCCCACGGAAATCCTCCAGGAGCTGCTGGACCTGCACAGGGACAGTGAGAGAGGGGCCATTGAAGTCTTCATCAGGAGTTCCTTCAAAGATGTGGACCATCTATTTCAAAAAGAGTTAGCAGTAATTTTTGTCTCAAATTTATACGGTTTAGGGTCATGGAAGCCAAAGTACTACAAGGAAAGAAAATGAATATCTATTTTGATAGAAGTAATTCTTCCTAGCTTTCATAATGGTGACAACAGATTTGTAATCACATAATCAAAAGGACCAATTGTATTATTACAGACTCAAAGTCTTAAAACATTTTTTCCTGAATAATTTTCCCTTTACCTAAATGCATGTGACTGACAACTAGAGCTTCTAATAAAATTACCTGCCCACTCTTTTAAGACTGATTTGATATTTTAGCCAAACGCAAAGAAAATTTTCATCCTACTTATCTTGAACAGGCTTCTGTTCAGCCACACTTATTCCATATGAAATCATTAGTCCGATATGCAAAAGCAGAGTTTTCCTCTAATGGTTGACATAAAGGTATCAATCTCAGACTTGAACCTCACCTCCAAAAAGAAAGCAACTTCAGTAGAAAGTGGGGTCAGGAGGAAGAGTGTGGTCCTGGTGAGAAGCCTGTCAGTTTCTCCAGGGTCATTGACTTTTATTTTGAGAAGTCATTCCCAAAATTCTGAGGTCAAGCTAACATCCTTTCCCTGTTACTCCTTTTACTTCCTATTTTTACATTAAAGGCCCAGCTAGACAAAACGCACGACGACTTTTGTAAACAGAATCAGAAAGCATCATCAGATCATTGCTCAGCTTTACTTTAGGATATTTTCAGTCCTCTAGAAGAAGAAGTGAAGGCAGGAATTTATTTGAAACCGGGGGGCTATCATCTTTTTATTCAGATGCTACAAGATCTGAAGAAAAAGTACCATGAGGAACCAAGGAAGGGGATACAGGTAACCAAGATTTATCTGTCAGTTATGGAAAGCTGCTGACCTGCCTCCTGCAAACACCAAGGTGACCAAGCTTCACTGCACACAGATGTACTTTTTTGTTTGCATAACATTCATGTTTTTATTCAATAACATATGCAAAGAGGCTGTTATACCAGATATGTCCTAGGTGCTCATCAAAGAGAGTGTAATTAACTATTGTGTTATAAATTCAATTAGCAGATGAAGTACCAAGTTGTTATTATCATCTTTACAGCTGGGCTTTTTCTGTTGCAAGAGACAGGAACCTAATGATGGTTACTTAAACAAAAATAGTAATTCATTGATTTAGGCTGCAAACTGGCTTTACAGGACAGGTGGGTCTAAGGTTTCAAATAACATTATGAACTGTCTTTCTGTACAGTGTTCCCCCATCCCCACAGTTTTCTCCCTCCCACCCTCTCTTTATTTGAGTCACTCTGATATTTACTTTCTCAAAGATGGCTTCATTCCCCAGCAGGCTCAGCCCATATGGGACCACAGCATTACCAGTTCCAAACTTAGAGCCCTTAATCTAAACAGGACAGAGACCATCTTTTTCCCAGTATCTATATTAGCCTACTAAAAATGACTGCTAAGTAGGATGCTCTGATCAGCTTGCCAGGAGCATGTGCCTGTCACTCGAACAGGGAATTTGGTCACCAAGGACAACAGGGTCAAGAGGAAGAATTCCCAGAGGAAAGAATGGCAGGAAGACGAACAGGAACACCTGCTTCCAGCCATTTCCTACTGCTCACTCTGTGTTCTCTGGGTCCTAAGGCTGAAGAGATTCTGCAGACATACTTGAAATCCAAGGAGTCTATGACTGATGCAATTCTACAGACAGACCAGACTCTCACAGAAAAGGAAAAGGAGATTGAAGGTGAGGAGTAAGTTAAGAGATTAGATGGCCTCAAAAGCTCTAAAAATTGAAATAACTTGACTAGATAAACATGGGACCCATTAACTAGAGCAGGATCCACAAAGGTGTGTCTTACTTGCTGATGTCGTCTCTGAGTAGGGCATATACAGGCAACAACAACGACAGGTAAGAGTAAAAGGAAGAATGCGGCAACAAGATAACCCCACACAAATTTTTCTTCTTCCTTTTCCTCCACAGTGGAACGTGTGAAAGCTGAGTCTGCACAAGCTTCAGCAAAAATGTTGCAGGAAATGCAAAGAAAGAATGAGCAGATGATGGAACAGAAGGAGAGGAGTTATCAGGAACACTTGAAACAACTGACTGAGAAGATGGAGAGGGACAGGGCCCAGTTGATGAAAGAGCAAGAGAGGACCCTCACTCTTAAACTTCAGGTATCTAATTGCATCACCTCGAGGTTTCTGTTTTTCTGTTTTCTCTCCATTCTCCCTGATCACAAACTTAATGTGGCAGGGAGAACATAAAGCCCAGGGGAAGGACCCTGTTTGCTTACTTGTACTTTTCAATTCCTGTCTGTCCGGCCTGAACTGGCTACTGCCAAGTCTGGTCACTAAACTGCAAATATTGCAGTTGTGCCACACTCAGTCCTTTATATACCCTTCATTTCAAGGCAGCTATTATCTGCCAGGCATCATTAAAATATCTGTATCTTGGCCGGGTGCGGTGACTCACGCCTGTAATCCCAGCACTTTGGGAGGCCGAGGCAGGCAGATCACGAGGTCAGGAGATCTAGACCATCCTAGCTAACATGGTGAAATCCCATCTCTACTAAAAATTTAAAAAATTAGCTGGGCATGGTGGCAGGCACCTGTAGTCCCAGCTACTGTGGAGGCTGAGGCAGGAGAATGGCGTGAACCCGGGAGGCAGACCTTGCAGTGAGCTGAGGATCATGCCACTGCACTCCAGCCTGGGCGACAGAGCGAGCCTCCGTCTAAAAAAAAAAGAAAAATGTGTATCTCTTGCTTAATACCATATGAAGAAAGAACTATATCCTTATTACTTAAAAGAAGAAACAAAGGTTCCAAAAAGAATAAATAATTAAGTTCGCACAGCTAGTAAATACATCGGAGCTGTCTTCATCACTTAGTGGAATCCACAATGATTATTTTTTTCTGTGACACCTCGTAGGAAATTAAATTTAAGAAAACCTTTATGAGCAGAAAGGCTCCTAACCCTCACACCTGTATGATACTCTGCTAATTCTGACCATTTTTTATGTCCTGCTCCCAGTTTGTTTTGAGTTGTGAGCTATGTGCAGAAACTCAGTGTGGTCAGTCTGGCACTCGGATTTCTTACCTATCTTCGGCTACCCCTGACACCAAGGTGTGGCAGCTTAGATCAAATTTCCTAATGCACGATTCATATACCTTATGAGATTTTGAGGATACTTTGCTTATTTCCGTGTTATGTCATATACATGATAGTGTAAGGAACATGGCTGTGCTTTGATCAAGGATAAGCCAAAGTACGATGTTTACACCTTGCATGACTCAGTGAGTCTAGAGCACAGGCGTATAACTCCACTTGTCATCATAGCCATGCAGACGTAGCATAGAGAAGCTCACCACCATAGCCATAACATAGGGAAGGCCATCACTTGGCTCTAAGCCACTATTGTCTATAAAAGGTATAATTCCCCGTTGACACTGTGCAGGTGCTGGTGCCCAAAGAGAAAGCCAAAGCTGTCCGTCTTTGCAGACAGACAGAGGGGAACCAGGACACAGCTCAGCCCACTCATGCCTAGAGAGAGAGAGAGAGTTAAGCTGCTGACCTTGAAGGTAGGGGAGAGCCAGCTGCATAGCTGTGTGGGGGGCTGCCAGGCTAAGCACCCAAGGCAGGGCAGACAGTGTAGACAGCTAGTGTGAGAAAGCTGTTGATAAGAGCTGGTGCTGAATAAAATCATATTCACCTGCCTACGGCCTCCTGCGTGTTCTTTTGGCTTATCCGCCCACTCCCTCCCTACCTCAAAAGGACCTGTGGCATAGTCGTGAGCCTGACAAATAGTATATGTATAGGTAGGTATATAAAAGAATGTATAATGCATAGATAAGAGTTGAAGCCAAACATATGATCAGAACTGCCCACCAAGGCTGTATACAATTAATGGGGGGAAAATCAAGGTTAATAATTTAGGTTCATCAAACATAGCAAAATGTATAAGCTAAGACTCTCTCTTAGCTAAAGGATTCCCAGGAGAAGAAATCACTGAGCCTGGATGCCCAAGCAAAAGTATAATGAAAATTAAGACTAGAGAATATTTTAAGAGAAAATTAAATAACAAATCATTCAATGTGGAAGCCAGATAGCATATTTCAATTTGCCTGCTGCTACACTTTACTTAGCCTCCGTTTGTCCATCTTCAGGAACAAGAGCGACTGCTAAAAGAGGGATTTGAAACATAAGCAGAAGAATGCAAAATGAGACACAGAATCTCCAGAGGACAATGATACAACGAAGGACATATACCATAAGCTAAAGACCAGAGCCTTCCTGTCACCCCTACCCAAGGCATAACTGAAACAATTTTAAAATTTGGAACAAGTGTCACTACATTTGATAACAATTAGATCTTGCATCATAACACCAAAATTATAAAGGCATGCAGTACAGTGATCAAAACCATATTTTTTCCAAAAAAAGACTGTAAATTGTGCAACAAAGATGCATTTACCTCTGTACCAACTCAGGAAGGTTCATGAGCTGGTACCACTCAGGAGAAGTTTATTCTTCCTGACGACAAGCAGTAGACAAATGGATACTGAGCAGAGTCTTAGGTAAAAGTCTTGGGAAATATTTGGGCATTGGTCTGGCCAAGTCTACAATGTCCCAATATCAAGGACAACCACCCTAGCTTCTTAGTGAAGACAACATGTAGTTACCCATTAGATCAAGGCTACACAGTCTATGAGCAATAATGTGATTTCTGGACATTGCCCATGTGTAATCCTCACTGATGATTTCAAGCTAAAGCAAACTACCTTGTACAGAGATCTAGAATCTCTTGATGTTCTCCAGAGGAATGTGAAAGAAACCATGGGCAGCAGTAGGAATCGAGTGATAAACAAATGGGCTAAAGAAGAAAACTTTTCTTCTTGTTCAGTTCATCCAGATTATAACTTCAATGGGACACTTTAGACCGTTAGACAATTGACACTGGATTAAACATAGTCACACAATGCCAATTACACACTGTATTTATGGCAATGTATAATTTGCAAAGATGGACTTTAAAAGATGATGTGTAACAAAACTGAACTAATTCAATTACTTATTGTTCAGAATGCTAAAGCTTATGCTAGTCTTTTCTAATTCTTAACAGTCATACTTGAAATCTTGCTGAGTTTCCCCAAAAGAGAATATGGAATGTTTTTTGACATTTTTGACCCATTTAATAATGCTCTTGTGTTTACCTAGTATGTGTAGACTTTATCTCATGTGTCAAAAGTCCTAGGAAAGTGGTTGATGTTTCTTACAGCAATTGAAAATTATTTTTGAACTGTAAATACAATGTATTTCACTAGGGTTCTTATTTCTGATTACGTTTTCTTTTTGCAGTTATTTTTATCAGAAAATAAGGTTTTCGTCTTCATAGCAATGGTTGGCAATCTTTTCTGTAAATACCACATAGTAACTAGTTGTGATTTCGCAGGTCATACAGTCTCTGTCTGAAGTACTCAGTTCTGCATGT
The DNA here is from genome assembly GCF_047675955.1 of Chlorocebus sabaeus. NCBI lineage: Eukaryota > Metazoa > Chordata > Mammalia > Primates > Cercopithecidae > Chlorocebus > Chlorocebus sabaeus. The sequence goes on along the minus strand of NC_132923.1, from coordinate 47,499,336 downwards.
AGTGCAAATGCAGTCATAGAAAATACCTAAACCAATTGGTGTGGCTATGTTTCAAACAGTTTTTGTTTTCAATAACAGGGTGGCACCCATGAGCCATCGTTTGCAGAACTCTGCTTTACAGAAACATTGGTCAAAGTTTTATATACCTGCCTTGTGTAACTCACACGTGTAAAAATCATATGGATTAGATTATATATATTAGAATCTTGAAAAAACTATGTGGTTATTCAGAATAACACAGTAAGAAAAAAGGAGGGAAGCAGCTAATGCCATTAAATTCACATTAATAATCCTGTCTTTCCTAATTGCTTTGAGGCCTTTTATTACCTTGAGCTACCTCTGATCCAATCACATGGCAAATGCCTCCTTTCACAATAGAGCGTGGAGCTGTTACCTCACTTGAACTGAAACTTCATAGAAGACCAGATGAGACCACACAATACTAGATGAAATGTTCATGTAGATATGCTTGATATTTTCTTCCAAGTTCCATTGCTACAAAGGTGTAAATAAAATACATTTTTATGAGTTGAAGTTACTTCATGGTAGAAAATAATAATTCTGCCTTCAAAAGCAAATAATGGTTTCTTTGTTAACCAAAAAAGTATAAGCAAATGAAAAATCAGCAAAATTGAGATACTTCCTTCCCAGTTTGGTAGCATTAATATTTAGAACACATTCCAAACCATCTGACTTGGTTTAGTACTTTTCTCTAACATATGCCAGAATAGCATCAAGCTCTCTCCAGGGAGGCATGTTGCTTTCCTGTCCTTAGGCCCTCCAATGGTGTGCAAGGATGCAGGCTGTGGTGAGTGGGGCCGGGCAATCATCAGTCCCCTGAATGGCATGCTTGGGTGCCACTGGCAGGTGACCTGGGCCTGCTGTCAGACTTCCTGATGTTGTGTGCACACACCCGCAGCAGCAGTTGAGGCAGCATGATCCCCAGGCCCTGGGCAGCATGTTTGCGTGGTGGGTGGTGTGAGAGCCTGTCCTCAGGACACAGAACAGTGTCTGGGCAGATCAGCTCCAGAACCTTTGGAGGCACATGCAGATGCTTGGTGACCCTGCTTCGGGTGGAAGGTTGAGAGGGTTGCTGTCAGTGGCAGTGGCCCCAGGCAAGTGGCTTTCAGATACTGAGGTGTGTGCATTTGGGCTCCCTTTGTCCTGGGGACAGCCTCCCTGCTGTGGTGCACTGCCTGTTCCCTACTGCACCACTGGATTCAGCCCACAGGACAAAGTTGCAGCCTGCTGGATGGAAATGAAGAGATGTCAGCAGGGCTCCAGGGACGTGGAGATGCTGGGGCTGTTGGGCCCCAGAGCAGGACACAGTCTGGTGGGGGCTGGACTCTCAAAATAGTGCTGCCGGGTAGCTCCTTGAGTCTTGACAGTATTCGTTACCTAAACCAATGGAGGCTGTTTGCCTGATTGCAATGGAAAGCCAAACAAGGAAGCACAGGGGTTTTGTAGAGGGAAAGGTTTATTTTTAGTCGACTAGCAAGGAGATGGGGAAAATGTTCAAATTTGTCTCTCAGATCTGGGGGTTGAGGCAGGTTTTATAGACAGAGGGTAATGAGGTGTTATCTGACTGCATTGTGCCATGAGGTGATGTCAGGCCTGGATCTGATCAGATCACAGATTAAGCCCTGAGGTGTCCCCTTCTTAAATCAGCCCTGCTCCCTGGTCCAAGCACTTAGGTTCCACCGTGGTTGCATGCTGAGTGTGTGTGGGCATGCCCAGGTAACATAACTGGAAACCAGGAGTTCGTGGCAACTGTAAAACAATGCATTATTTTATTACACAAACTTGAACCACATTGGGCTGGTTCTGCATTTTCAAATCCCCTTTTTTTTTTGTTCATATCTCACTCTTGAGGGAGAATGGGCGACAAGCACTCTAGCACTTCCTGCTGATTGCGGCACGGACCTTGGTTAGAGGAATAACATTGTTTATCACGGTGCTGTAAGGCTTCCCTGATATCAGGGTTATGTTTCAGGAGTTGATTCAATTTTAGGAAAATGCATAAAGTGTTGGCAACTTAAACATTATTTTTTCCAGAGAACAGAAAGAATGCTCAGGTTTTATAGCCAAAGTTCCCACGCAGGTTCCCAATCTGGTCCGTTCATTCAATTAAGAACTAAAACTTGAAACTCACTTAGTTCTGATTGATCAACCCAGCTGAATTCTAATTGGTCAATACAGCTGAGACTTGATTGGCAGAGGCAGGGAAGCTGAAAAGTCCCAAAATAATAAGGTATGTCTTTTGGGTGAACTCAGAACGTGTGTGTGACCCTCGTTAGCAAATGGCCCCTTGGCTCAACTTTAAATGTAGGCCCAGTTAGCCACTCAGGATGCATCTTGAAGGACTGGCTCAAACTTGTTGACAGACAGCATTGCATTCCATCACGGCATGGAAGTGATTAGCTACCTGCTTCGGGTTTATCTGGTCTTTTCTGGGGATCCTGGTGGCAGAGCAGTGGCCAATTGAGCAACTAGAGCCATTTACTTACAAAAGGCACTCAGGTACCTGTTAGATTCTAATCAAAGTCTCCTAGGTTATGTTGATTCTGGTTCCTGTCTGGAGTAAATTTAAAGTCTCGTGGGTTAGGTCAGCATGATCCAAGTGTCTTGCAGATATCTGTTAAAATAGTCTAGAACAGCTGGGCGCAGTGGCTCACACCTGTAATCCCAGCACACTGGGAGGTCGAAGCAGGCGGATCACCCGAGGTTAGGAGTTTGAGACCAGCCTGATCAACATGGAGAAACCCCATCTCTACTAACAAATACAAAACTAGCCGGGCATGTTGGCGCATGCCTGTAATCCCGGCTACTCAGGAGGCTGAGGCAGGAGAATCACTTGAATCCGGGAAGCACAGGTTGCAATGAGCCGAGATCCCACCATTGCACTCCAGCCCAGGCAAAAAGAGCAAAACTGCATTTCCCAAAAAAAAAAAGAAAAGAAAAAACAAGCTAGAACAATTTGAAAGAGTACCCAAGTGATTAGTCCAAACAGAAGGATCATTACGATTTGTAGGATGGAACACAGAAGGTATCCTAGACTAGAGACAAAAGCCAGCTGAAAATAGGTGGGAATTGTACATTCAAGCCAGGAAGTCCAGCCAGGAGGCTTTTTGAAGTCTCCCTTTCAGAAATGTGGCTAACTTTAGGATCGTAGATGTTTCCAATTCAATCTAGCTGGATGTATTTACCCAGGTGCAGCAGCAAATGTTAGCAACAGCACCAACATCACCCTGTACAGCAAGGAGAGAGTCTAAGACAATGTTGTTGTCTAGGACCACATGAGCAAGGGAGTTTGGGATTTCTGCTGTGCTCTGATGGTTTGGCCAGTGGAACAGGTCATTCTATTAACAACAGTACAAGAAAGATTTCTGACCATATATTCATTCCAAGCAGGGCATAGTCCAAACTCAGACCCCGGTAACCTTCCTGATCTAGCTGCTTTGCTAGAGTTAATCCTTCTGGGTAAATCACATCCTTGGTAATATCCCCAACTATAATCTAAGAGATTATCATTAGTGTTCAGTTGTGTCTCCAAGATTCTCAGGTAGCTCTTCAGGTAGCAGTGGTGAGACTAGCTGAATAGATTAAAAATTGGGTTATTCATTTCTGTAGCCAAATCTCCTGGTGAGGATAACTTAAGTATTGTTTTTGCCTTTTGGGAGAAGGAAATATGGGCCTGATAGGTTTCTAAGAAGTCTCTTCAGGCTGAAGTGCTTTGTCACTTATCAAATGTTCCCTTATCAGACCTTGAAACCCCAGCTCTCCCACATCCTGTTTGTCCTATATTCTTAAATTCCCACATGAAACACCTTCTTTCCATAATGATTAATGGTGGATTTATTTCCATGACCAAATCCAGACTGATTCACCAACATTTTGTATAATAATATAATTCTAATAGAGAATGATTCCAACATTCCCGAAAGGGTTGACTGTTCTGTGCCCCTACACTTTTCCCACAATATGAGCACTGGGTAAAAACAGATGAGTGATTTGACTAGAAGATGGTGTCTATAAAGCCATGGTCTGATGACACTGATTTAGACCATTTTTATTCTATACAGATATACAACGCTATGTAACTTCTTCATATATTCTCTCATCCTGAACACGTTTTATAAATATGTATGAAATTTCAAAACACGCCTGGCGTGGTGCCTCATGCTTATAATGCCAGCACTTTGGGAGGCCAAGGCAGGTGGATCGCTTGAATCTAGGAGTTTGAGACCAGCCTGGGAAACATGGCAAGACCCTATCTCTACCAAAAAAAAAAAAAAAAAAAAAAAAAAAAATTAGTCAGATGTTGTAATGCGTGCCTGTGGTCCCAGCTATTCGAGAGGCTTAGGCAGGAGGATCACTTGAGCTGGGGAGGCAGAGGTTGCAGGGAGCTGAGGTTGCACTACTGCACTCCAGCCTGGGTGACAGACCCAGACTCTGTCTCAAAAAAAAAAAAAAAGAAAAAAATCAAACCAGAAATTAGGAAAAAAATTTTTTAAACTCAACTCTTTATTATGTTAAAAAGAATTTTGATAATTTCAACAAATGGTTTATTTGGAATTTCCTATACCACTAACTGTACACTGATATGTTTACTTACAATGCATTGCATTATTTTGTACTGATTGCTAAAAGCAACTGGATGAGCAAAATCATAATGAAATTGCAAGAAAATTAATATGCAACACATAATTGATAAGATGAAACAGGAAAATCTTACAAAACAATGTATAATAATGCAGCTGCAAAATAATCACTGTTCTCTCACACTATTAATTTTTTTGTCATATCCTCCAACAAGAACATTGTTTACTATGTTATATTTGGTTCACAGTGCAGTCTTCTCTTGATAATCATACTATGTTCTGTTAAATGGAATTCTCTTGACTGGGGTTTGTACATTTTTTAAAATGTGAATTAATGTTAGGAAGGATGTGAAGGATGTGAATCTGAGTAGTCAGAGAAAGGGTTAGCATCGTGGATAACATTACTTTAATTCCAAGAGCCTTCTGTTTCTTGCTGCTTCCATGATATTTGGCAATAATTAGGGGCGATTGTTTCCAAATAGTTCTATAAGTCCCCTACACTTCACCCAGT